>NC_045756.1:10025323-10325323 GCF_008692095.1 Etheostoma spectabile
GTAAAACTTACATCTGCATTTGTTGAGGTTAGACAATGCCGCCAAAGCCTTTCCTGTGGCCTTTTTACTTTAATTGTGCACGTTTCTTACACGCTCTGTTTTTGTTTTTTCTTTTCTTTAATTGCTCGGTTTTATGTTATATTTTTTTAATGGTAGTAGTGCTGGGCAATATGGTATAAAACTAGGGGTAGTGTTGTATAAACTTCAGCCAAAGATGTCGTATTTAAATTGCTTTTTTAATCTGACCAACAATCCAAAATACACACCCCGATATGGACAAGTGAGGCTGATCTCTGGTCCACACCACGTTGACATCTGGCTGCTTTTATCCAAAAGTTGAATCACTTATTTTTTGCTGCAAGTGTTTGGAATACATAGACCTGTATTTTTCCTGGAATGTCTGACGAGTGACGCCCACTGCAGTGTTTGTGAATGAATGCTCAGCCAGCGCCTCATTAGAGCATTAGCGTTATTAACAGTTGTACAGTTTACATTTTATCAAGTTGCCTAAAAATGACATCAGGCTGTTAGAGTAGAACTATCTAGAAGTCGCTAGCAGCTAAATACTGACAAAACACCACAGTAAACTTTGGCCTGCATGCAAGAAGACAAATATTCAAATCCAAAAATGTAAAATACCTACCATCAAACAAATATGTGGATCCAGCTGGAAGTAACTACATATAGATTAGATTAGATGATACTTTATTCATCCCACAGCAGGGAAATTCCCTTGTTACAGCAGCATTTTCTACAATGAAAGGTAGACTGAATTAAAGTGGCGTCACATAAGGTATTGAAAAGTAAAGTAAAGTGCAGTTGCCATAGTACAGGGGTGGCTAACCAGTCCAGCATAAAGAGCCAAAAAAAAACCTGCACCATAGCAAAGAGCCACAACACATGCACGCCCACACTACAACAGCAGCTGATTTTATATATATATATATATATATATATATATATATATATATATATATATATATATATATAAAAACACACACACACACAGCAAAACAGTTTTATAGGTTTCTTTCTTACCTAGACTGATTCAGTGGGAAACTTGGCAGTCTTTGGTATCCACAAGCCTTTTCAGGTCTGGCTTGTACTCAGTTGTGGCTACTCGAAGCAACTCTTTGACATGTGTGTCGGTAAGAACAGAACGATGCTTTGACTTTACTTGTTTCAGTGTAGAAAACACTGATTCACAGACATACGTTGCTGCAAACATTGACATTAGCTTGAGTGCAGCTTGTTTAACATTGGGATATCTGTCTGTGGGCACTGTTTTCCAGAACTCTGTGGTTCCTTCTCTCAACACAGATTTCAGTCTGTCATCCTCACAAAGTTCAATCATCTCCAACTGGGACGCTGCTTCAAATGTCACTAAAGGGGCTTTCAAACAGTCTGATTCAGCAGTGAAAGGGTTAATGAGGAAGGTGATCTGTGGCCGTTTTTCCCTCAGGTTGCAGAATCTGTCCTCAAAACTCTGCTGAAGATTTTCAACCAGTGTTGCATAGCATACAGTGCTCCTTTGTAAGACATCAGCTGCTCCTCCACTTGCCTTCAACAAGGAGGGGAAATGTGTGAGCTCTCTCTTTTGAAGATGGGTCTGGAATAGCTTGAGCTTGTTGACAAATGTGAAAACACTTTGCACCAGGTCAGGCAGCATTTTTAACTTTCCTTGCAGATCTACATTCAGTTTGTTCAGATGATGCAGCATGTCAACCAGAAACCCCAAATCTGAAATCCACTGGGGGTCATGTAGCTGAGGGTATTCCTTATGTTTCTCTCCCAGAAACAGCTTCACTGGGTTCAACATTTCAAAAAAACGGGAAAGCATGTTACCTCTTGAAAGCCATCTCACATTGCAGTGAAAAAGCAGATCACTGGGAAGGTCTTCATCAAGTTCAGCTATTAGGTTTTTGAACTGTCTGTGATTGAGAGCATGAGTGCGAATAAAATTCACAATTTCCAGCACTGGTTTCATGACGTGGTCCAAGTTCAGCTTCTTAGACACCAGATGCTCTTGATGGATGATGCAGTGAAATGTCCAAAAATCCGGGAAACGGTCGTCAGCTTTACACAGCCCAACAAGGCCATTTGCAGCGCCTTACATAGCTGGTGCACCGTCTGTGGCTATTGCTGTCAGTTTTGACAACTGCAAATTTGCCTTCTCAGCAACAGTCATGAGTGTCTCTTTCAGGTCGATGCCACGGGTCCTGTCTTTTAACGGCACAATGTCAAGCAGCTTTTCCTTAATTGTGCAGTCTTCTGACGCAGACCGTACAAATATTGCCAACTGAGGCTTATCTTGAATGTCACAACTCTCATCCAAAGCAATGCTGAAATACATGCATTTCTCAAGGTCCGTATGTAACTGTGTTTCAATGGACTTGTTAATATCCGATATTCTCTGTTCAACTGTGTGCCGTGACAACTGCAGGTCTGACACAGACCGCTTTAAATTGTCATTTTCAGGCGCGAGGATAGCGATGACATCTTTGAGACATGTCTTCACAAAGTCCCCTTCACTGTATGGCTTTTTAGCACGAGCAATGTTCCATGCTACCTGATATGATGCTAACGTGACAGTCTCTGAGTGCTTTGCGAATTTTCGAAAAAGTTGAGTCTGCTTCTCTGACTGCCGTTTCAACGTGTTTACCTTCTGCTTGCGGAGTTCACTGCCTTTGGGGAAATCCCGGGCGATGTTAGCATGGAGTGAGGTGAAATGGCGCTCCAGGTTTGATGCTTTAAAATGCGATAGCGATGTCTCGCAAATCAAGCAGAAAGGCTTCCCATTTCGTTCCACAAAAAAATACAGTTCCTCCCACTCAGATAAAAATGTCCTGTGCTCCTCTTCATATTTGCGCTTAGCTTTACGTTTCCCTCGGGACTCTGCCATTATTTACTCGCTAGCAGCACCTACCTTGCGTTGTCAATACACGATACAGCTAGCTACGGCAACACCACTTAAACAAACCACATAGTTATTGTCCTATGTCCTATAATGTTACAGACCGACGCGATACCAAACGCAAAAGGGTCTAATATACACAGTATATTTATTTATATAAATACTTTTTTTTTTAAACCCAGCCACGCAGCAAGAGCCTCACAGGAGCAGGCAAAGAGCCGCATGCGGCTCACGAGCCGCAGGTTCGCCACCCCTGCCATAGTACAAGAAAACAACATTGCAGTGTAGTAAGTGACGTTAAAATTAAATTGAATATGTAATTAAAGTGATAATGCAAAAGCAGGTGACCATAATATTGAGTTATATTCACCTGTGACCATAAATAATATTGAAAAAGTAAGTACTTGTAATGGAAATATAAATACAGATAAAGATATACAGAGAGTGTGTGAAAAAACAGGAACAGAAATACAACATTATAAGGTAGTGCAGGTGTTGTAGAGTCTGACAGCGGCCGGGATGAACGACCTGCGGTACCTGTCCTTCTTACACCGTGCACATCTGCTGCTGAAGGAGCTGCTAAGGGACCCCACAGTGTCATGTAGGGGGTGAGAGGTGATGGATAGACTTAGACTTCTCTTTATTAATCCTTTTGGGATGACTCCCGCGAGGAAATTAAAAGTTCCAGCAGCGATTTTAGCAAGAAAAAATAAATAAAAAATAGATAAAAAAGACAGTATAAAGACAACAAAATAACAGTTATAATAACAGTAAGAACGTTTGTCAAGTAAACAAAGAAAAGACCATAAAAATGTCAGCTTAGCTAACATCCTCCTCTCCTCTATGGGGTCCAGAGGACAGTCCAGCACAGAGCTTGCTCTCCTGATCAGTCTATTGAGTACCATTTGTTAATTTTGTTGTTATATACTGGTATTTTTAATTCTACCTATATACTTTATCACTTACATTTTTAGTCACATTTAGTCAAAAAACAGAATAAAGTATCAGTTTTACACATGTAGGCAGTAGCAAAGAATTAGATGTGATAATTGATGCTTGACTCATGTAATTCACTGGCATTAAATGGCATTTAAAATGAACTGCTAGACTGTAATTGTGAAAATAGACAGATTGAGATAACATTTCATAATTTCCTGACTTAAAACATATATATTTTACATTTTCTTGATTATATATTTTGCCTGTCATAATTTTATACATGGATCTTCATACTTTCTGGGGGTTTTCCATGATAATGTTGCGCTTAGTTCAGCTGCTGTTAATAAGGTCTATGTTTTCAAAGTAAGAGGCAAAAGTTAATTTTATTCAGGCTACGTACGAGTGCTTGAAATTCTTAAATGCTTGAATTTTGATGTGTTTTCAAGGTGTGAAAGATGCTAGAATTTGGGATATAATGCTTGAAAATTATTGAATTTCTCTTTGATGTCTGCAACCCGTTTAATCAAAATATGTAATCACGTCAAGAACCGTGTCTGTAGCTATCTGCGGAGCGAGCGAGGACGAGCTGTCATAGACCATGGTAAAGTTGGTTTTATATTGGAAGGTCAAACTCCATAATATATTTTTCGAATGTCTATAGCCAATAGCCAACGTTCAAAATAAAGACAACTTTACCACAGGATAATTTCACATTTTGCATTTTAGAAATAATCTCTGGTTATAAATTAAGGCTCCCCTAGCTGTCTGCTTTATATCACTGTTTCAGTCAAAAGGTATTTGAATGGCTACATTTTGAAACATTTAATAATTACTCTGTAGCCACCAAGTTCTCTGAAAGATTAATTGTACACACGCGTGTGTGTGTGTGTCAGTCAGTAAGTGGAACTCATCAAAGATGTCTCTCCTTCCTTCTCTTCTTTGTCCTCTTCTTCCAACTCTTCCTCCTTGAACTTGTCCTCGTTGCCATCCCCTGCCTCTCCCTCCTCATCCCCTTGCTCTGTCTATTGTCGACATTTATTGTTCCAAAATAGGTAATCTGACCTTTGACCTATTTATAGGCCTAAACTAAAGCAGTGATCAGTTAAGCAATTAGTGGTTGCACTTGTGAGAAGTGTGTGTGACCTGAATAAGTGTAGCATTTTGATTGGTTGTGCTTGGAAAAGGAAAGCAAGTCACAACCTGTTAGATTTTTGGGTCTTTGGTAGAGAATTGTGTGTAGTGTTTTGAAAAACAGTGTAACAAAGGAAAATTGAGTGAAAGGCTGAGAAATAGCTCATGGTTTTGGAGTACTGGTATGTGGTTTTGCTCTTTGATTGAGATTTTGTGAAAGCTGTTGTAAAAAACGTAAAATATGTCAAGTCACATTTGGATGACGTATCAATAAGTGTGCACTTGAAGTAAGATAGGTGAATAGTAGACTTTTGACAGACTCACCCAACAGTTTGTTTCAATGCATGGTTTTAATTTGACATAATGATTTCGTCACAATTTCAATTCAATTCAAGTGCATTGAACAAATTAACAGCTGGATGTGCAAGAACTTTCTGAAATCAAATGAAGGAAAAACTGAGGTGGTTGTTTTTGGAGCAAAAGAGGAACGATTAAAAGTCTGTGCTCAGCTTCAAACTATGTTAAAAACAACTGAATTTTAACAGCCACATTAAGACTATTACAAAGTCAGCCTATTATCACTTTAAGAACATATCAAGGGTTAAAGGACTTATGTGTCAACAGGATTTGGAAAAACTTGTCCATGATTTCATCTTCAGTAGACTTAACTACTGTCACGGTGTCTTTACAGGTCTTCCTAAAAAAATCAATCAGACAGCTACAGCTGATTCAGAACGCTGCTGTTCGAGTCCTCACTAAGACCAAGAGACTGGATCACATCACTCCAGTACTGAAGTCTTTACACTGGCTTCCTGTACCTCAAAGAATTGATTTCAAAGTACTTTTGCTAGTTTATGAATCACTCAGTGGTTTAGGGCCAAAATACATTTCTGATCTGCTATTATACTATGACCCCCCCAGACCTCTAAGGTAATCTGGTTCAGGTCTGCTTTCTGTCCCCAGAGTCAGAACAAAACAGGGTGAAGCAGCGTTCAGTTTCTATGCTCCTCATATCTGTAACAAACGTCCAGAAAACTGCAGATCCGCTGCTACTCTCAGTTCTTTTAAATCCAGGCTGAAAACTTTTCTTTTTGATGCTGCCTTTCTTTAAATTATGTTAATTTCTTCAATGTTTAATTTCTTATACTGCACTGTAACTTTTATTCTTGTGTTTTATCTGTTATTATTTTTCATTTTTAACTGCTTATTCCTGTGTTTTATCTGTTTTTATTTTTCAACTGTTTTGAATTGCCCTGTTGCTGAAATGTGCTATTCAAATGAAGCTGCCTTGCCTTGCCTTGCCTTGCCTTAAGTATTTGGATATGTAATTTGTTTAAACTGAAAACAAGTAAACTTAGTAAGGAATGGAATATTTTATGTATAATAATTACATTAACTTAACATTCCAGAACTGCAGCCTAACATTCTAGAACTTAAACCTCACATTCTAGAACTCTATCTTAACATTCTAGAACTGCTGCTAAACATTCTAGAACTACAATGTAACAACTCCTAAAATTCTACACCTTCTACCTATTGTTCAAGAAGAAAAAAATGCAACTCAACATTCCAAATTTGCAGCTTAACATACTAGAACTTAAACATAACATTCTAAAAAACTACAAAACATTCTGGAACTAAAAGTAGTTTTGGGACCGCAAGTTTTAAAATTCTAAAACTTAAACCTTATTTTCTAAACTAAATTTAACACCAGAACCAGCTTACTTCTGAACTTAAACAAACATTATAGAACTGTCAAAAACTTTCCCTGGCAACTTCAAAACCCAAAATGAAACATTTTACACTGAAATTTACTTTTTAAAACTGCAAATCTAAAAATTTCCAAACTTAAACTATTTAAGAAATGCAATTTAAACCCTTCCCAAATTTGCAGTTTAACTTCTAGAACTGTAAAAACTTTAGGGTTAAACTTTTAAAATTTTAAAACAAAAACCTTTGTTCTAGAACGAAATTTAAACATTCTGGAAACAAAAAGTAACATTTTGAACCGAAATTTTAAAAATTTCTAAACTTCAACTTTAGGTCAGAACTGCAATTTAACAGCCAAACTGCAGCCAACATTCTAAACTTAAACCCACATTCTAAAAACGCAATTTAACATTTAGAACACAGTTTAACTTGGAGAACTTAAACCCTAACAGGTATAAAACAAAAATAACATTGGGGAACAAAAAGAAAATTTTAGGCCCGTAATTTTTAAAATTCTAAACTTTAACCTTTTTTATAACTGAAACTTCCAACTGCGTTTAAATTCTAAAAGTTAACCAAACTTCTAGAATGGCAGCCAAACATTCTAATGTAAGAAACCTTTTAAAGGGCCCGAAATAAACTTCCAAAAGGGCCCTGGCTAGCTCAGTCGGTAAAAGACCTCATCTACGGCCCCGGGGTTTAAACCCAACGAGGGGCAGGGGAGTTTTAGAACGAAAAATTTTTCTGAGATCTCAGTTTTGGGGTGGGTGGGTTCATCGAAGCAAATCCATGTAAAAAATTCCTGTAATTTTTAACTAAATCGCCTGCTCTGTCCCGTCTGACCCCCTGTTCCTCAACTACTAAAGTGAGTTGAAAAAAATGTAAAATTCTAAACCTTTAACTATTGTTCAAAAATCACTTCATTTAAAAATTTTCAGCTTAAATTTCCGACCCGAAGTAAAATTTGGACCATAAACCCTTTTAATTTTAAATTACAAACCCGTTGTTCAGAAATGCCTTAAAATCCGAACTCGGCTTTAACCCTTTTTGACTTAAAACCCAACTTCTAAACTGCAGAAACTTCTAGAACACAGTAAAATTTTTTGAATGTAAGCAACATTTTTCAACTGCAAATCTGAAAAAACTAAACCCCCAAACCCTTTTTTTAGAATCAAATTAACATTTCAAAACCGCTTAACATTTTAGAACTTTTAACCCCACATTCTTAACTGCACTTTAAAATTCTTAACGCACCCCTTAAAATTCTATCGCATCTTCAATTCAGGACTGCGCTAAAAATTTTAGAACTACAATTAAAAATTTGGAAGTAATAAAATTTTTCCCCTGCTCTGAAATTTTATCCTTTCAACCTATTGTTTTAGAACTGCAACTTAACTTCCAATGGGATCATACTTCAGAACACAAGACTTTTTTTAACTTTAATACATTTTACAACTTTAAATCTAAAATCTAAAACCTTTTACCTATTGTTTTAAAAAATGCAAATTAAAATTCCAATTGACGCTTAAAATTTTAGAACTGAAAAATTTGGGCTAAACTCTTAAAATCTAAACTAAAAAACCCATTGTTCAAAAAATTCAATTTCCCTTTTAAAAATGAAGCTCCCCTTCGCCCTTAACCTCCTTCTAAATTGCAACTTAAAATTCAGAACTTAAAACCAACTTCTAAAAAACTACAAACTTCTGGAACTAAAGTAACTTTAGGACCGCAGTTTTAAACTAAAACTTTAAACCTTTTTTTCTAGAAAGCAACTTTAAAATTCCAAACTTAAAACCCAACATTCTAAATGGCAGACTAAAAATTCGAACTACAGTGTAACTTTGTTGATTCAAAACCCTTTAACTATTTTCTAGAACTGCCAAATAAAATTCTGAACGCAGCACAAAATTCTGTACTAAAAAATAAAATTTTAAACTTTAATAATTTTTTCCCCCAATCAAAAGTTCTAACCTTTACCATTTTTTTCTGGGAAATACAACTTAACTCAGAATTGCCTTAAATTCTAGAATTCAACCCAACTTCTGGAACCAAAATAAATCTGAACTATAAAATACTTTAGGACCATAACTCTTAAAAATTTTAAAACTACCCTTTTATTTTAGAACTGCAACTTAAAAATTCCACACTGAAAAAAAACATTTTGGGGTTAATTTAAATTAATTGGGCTTGGTTGCACACAGATGTTTTTTTTGGCAGCAATTAAAAATTATGTTAATTACACAATTATTCAGTTTCAGAAATTGATTTTTTTTGATACGTGTGATTTTAAAAATGTTTTGATAAAGTAAATTTTTGCTCTTGGAACATTTTAAAACTTTTCCCTTTTTTTTCACGCCACACCTTTCAAAACATTTTTTTTTTCCAATACATTTGGTTACTTAAATACTACACTTTTTTCATATTACATATTAGTATATTCTAGTTTCAATTACACAATTTGTTTGGCATAAAACAGATTGTATTGTTTTCTGAAGAGGGTTGCCTGTAACACTAGTAACCTTTCAAATAAAATGCCTAATTTTACTACAGTGACAGTAGGTAAAAATTTAACTGACGTTACTGTTTTACTGTTAAACAAATCAACAGTGAACAAGTAATGTCCGTTTTTCAGTGTTTTACCACCTCAGTCACAAAATAGAAATTAGACCTTTTATTTTGAAAAAGGTTACAGGCAACCATCTTTGAGGAGAACAATACAAACATAATGTTCAAGGTCTCTATTGTCAAGATTAAAATTAAGTGACAATCGTAACTTACAATTCAATGTAACTATAGAATAGAATTTAAATGCAAAAACATAAGTTACCATTGCCATTCCAGCAATCATTTATTTTAATGTCTATTAACTCTCTTAACCCTGGGGGCCCTGAGGCCATTTTTACAGTTTAATTTCCGTCTGGATTTATTTTATAAAAAAGCTTGTAAAACATCAACCCTGTTGTCTACAGTCAAGATATGAACATCATTTCTTTTAGGACAAACTGGGTTATTGGAATATTTGGGTTGAAGTGAGGTCACTTGCATGTTAAAAATGGTTGTAAATAAATGAATCTTCCAGATATGTATTGATATCACAGACATATAAGTAAAACCTAAGCCATTTTCCATTCTAAAACACTTCTCATATGTCTTGGGAGTCACACTGTGAAGAAATAATCATTATAACTTGTACAGTTGACAAAATACATGCATTTTTTCCAAAAAAGTCAAGACGTTTTGCTCTCATGACATTTACTTATGCCAATAATAACATAATAATGTCATATTTATTGATATTAAACCCACAGCAATGTTATACAAGCAAATATGTGTCTAAATAGTGCACCATTTGGCCTTCCATAGAGTATATAGGCATTTTTGTCCCCTCCGGCCTTCCATTCAAGAGGGGTGCCTTTATCTCCCATATATGGGCATGTACTTCCTGAGAAATAGACAGGACAGACAGAGAGAGAGACGGAGGAGCGAGCCAGCGGCAGAAATGAGCCAAAACGCGATGAATTATGGATATAAAGTGGATCAATCTTGGATATAACAGTATGTATTTAAAGCCCAAAGAGGCTGAAGTTCCAGGCTGGATAGAAAATCCCCTGTAGAGGCTAGAAAGACAGGGAAAAGACCGCCGTAAACATGAAATCGTCAGGATTTAAACGAAACCAAAAGTGAGTAAATCGCTTGTATGGTTCAAAAGTTATTAAACTATGAATCAGAGGTACTTTTTAACTCGTGGGCGAGTGTCTCGGGCTCAGAGGGTTAATCGTTAAAATGACCCATTTTTACCAGTTGCACAAAAACCTTTATTCAAGAGCCAAAATTTCCAACACTCACAAAGAATCTGGTCATTAACTAACATTTAAGGTTTAAGTGTCACTTACAGACATGAAAATATGTCAAAACTGTTACACAGCTTTCAGTCCGGCCACGAATTCACCCTGTACATACAATGGCTTGCATAAGTGTAAACTTGCTTAAAAAGAGGATTAAAAATAAATTGATCTTAGTGCCTTAAAAAAATAGGAAAATCCAACCTTTAAGGTCACCAATTGTCTTTGTGAATAATTTATTGTAAATAAATTAATGTTCTTCCTTAAAATACAGGGGGCATAAGTATACACACCCCTATGTTAAAGTCCCATTCCCCATTTTTATATTTTTATTTTATGGATCCAGGATACCGTGCATCCTGATAAAGTTTCCTTGGCCTTTGGAATTTAAGCAACACCCCATCATCACATACCCTTCACCCTACACAGAGATACATTACATTATTCATTCACAAGGTAAATTGGTTTCCTTAAAGATTGGATTTTCCTATTTTTTGAATTACGGAAATTTCCAAAAGATGTTTTTTTTATTCCTCTTTTTAATCAACTTTAGCATGGGTGTGTAAACTTATGCAAGCCGCTGTAAGATTAAGGACTATGTTAATATCTAATGTTGCAGGAATTGGAACAGTGGTTGAACTTTTCTAAATTACACAGTAGACTAAAACCATCTCTGGTCCCACAAGTAGGGGTTGCACACGAAGAAAAAATTTAAAGAGCCAAGTCTGAGTTGTTTTCTTAAAAGTATTAATACTCTTTACTGCAACTGAATTAAACTAAAGATCCTGTTTCACACGGCCCTGATGGCACTATTTAGACTGCGTACAGTTCTCCATCCCTTCACCTGTGAGACTAAGATTGAAAATGTTTTCAATCTTGTAGAGAGGAAAATAACTGGCCCGTCCACATGGCAGTTAAGGAACAAACACTTGGCCTAACATGCACAACAACAGTGAGGTCCCCTTACTGGAGCAGTTTTGTCTTTAAACTTTGGGCTTTCCTTGAGAGTTGAGTCACATCCAACTCCATTAACACCTTTTGAATCACTTTGAAAGTGTAGCGGAGCTTTGACGGATACCTCATGTTCAAAGATGAACAAAGTCCAAACAGCAAGGCTGTTGCAAGGGCCACATTATCCAGATCTCGAAGAACCACCTTGATGATGATTCCAACAGCGGAAAAGTCATTGCCTGGCATCTCTGGTAAAATAGATTCCCACTGTCGTTTACGTGATGGCACTCAGTGCTGTGGCCTCAGTCATGTCCTGGTTAAAGATAAAAACGTTTCTTGAAGCTTTAAAAAAATAAATAAATAAACTGATCGCTATAGTTTATTTAAATGTAAATGTAAATGTGCTGTATTTATATAGCGCTTTTCCAGTCTTAACAACTGCTCAAAGCGCTTTTACATCTACAGGAAACATTCACCATTCACACACTGTGGCCAGGGCTGCCGTACAAGGTGCCACCTGCTCATCAGATAAACATTCATACACATTCACACTCCGATGCGCAGCACCGGGGGCAACTCGGGGTTCAATGTCTTGCCCAAGGACACTTCGACAATGACTGCAGGGGCGGGGATTGAACCCCCAAAAGCTGCCCTGCAAAATGGCCTGCCATGCTACCATTTTTGGTCAGTTAATGGAGAGAAAGAAAAAAAAAGATTCCAGATAAAATGAAGAGGAGGCTTCAATCTTTACAAACTAATGTAAAGATTGAATTTTCATATACATTTTTTCTGGAAGTTTTCATGTTCCTGGACAATTTTTTTTGATTAACCTGGATTTACTCCAGGGCTGTATCCCAGTCCTAATTCTGCCCTTGTCAGATGAGGGTCAGTGCAGTGCGGAAGATGGTGGATTTTTCCTTCTTACAAAAAATTTGAATTGTTTTTCACACTGCTGCAATACCTAATGTAAGAGACAATGTGTCAAAATAGGTGGTTTTTCACTTCATATGGAGAAAAAGTGAACTGTTTGAACCGTTTGTTTTAATCTCAACGTGTACTCCCGCACCAAGACTTGGGAATTGTCTTCAGATAGATGCAGTCATTTAATGAGGGACTCCCTTCTGGCATCAATGTCATCCTTAAGAAATATAACAAAGAAAATAGAGATTATTGAACTCAAAGAAGAAAGTGATCAAAGACAGACTGTTTTTAAACAGTCATTGTGTGACACCAGTATCAACAACACAACAGAACTACCTGTTTGGACATAACCTTTATGGACTGGACTTTATATCATCTCCAGGGATGATATTTATAAAAAAACAAAATTCTCACAGTGGGACAGTGAATGCATGATAAAAATGACTAGGTCCTTTCAGTGGAATCAGTACCCACAGGTAAAGGGAGTTGAGCTCTGCAATGGATACACCTTATACTGACCTGATGCAATGTATATTTACTTTATAGTTAAACAATTTAGAGTGGAAGGCTCTTACTAGGGATGAGCGAGTACAGCATTATCTGTAAATTTATCTGTATCTGTTTACCACATGAATTATCTGTATCCGGATCCGTGCTTGGACTGGGCGGGGCCTAAACCGGAAGTGGTCAGATTTAACCAGGAAGTGGGTCGGGTTGTCTTGAAATGTGCTGGGTTTTAACCGGTATGTTATTTAAGCATGCAATTAATATGAGTTGATCAAAAATTGTTATATTTATTGCTGATTTGAAAACTATTTACATGACAGCATCAAGCTTCAGATCAATGGTGTTGTCATGGTAACAAACAAACTATATACAGAACGTTTTGCAACAATGAATACAACACATGTGGTTGCAATTATGAAGTAAAATGTAATGAACAAGAGTTTTCATATTCAATATAACTTTCCTTTTTTAACTTTTTATTTTTTTATGATTATGATATTTTTTTTGTTTTTGGTTCTTTTTTATATTATTATTTATTTCTTTTATTTCCACACAAGGTGTGTGTGTGTGTGTGTGTGTGTGAGTGAGTGAGTAAGAGAGAGACACAGAGAGAGAGGGGGAGGGGGGCGGGGGGCAGCTGACAGTAAAAAAAAAAAATCTCCGATGGCAGAGACGCAACGGGAGTTGCGAGCAGCATGTCTGAAACCCACGTTCACCAGAAATCTACTGGTACTATGTAAGGACTACAAACCCCACGTTCACCAGAAATCTACTGGATACTATGTAAGGACTACAAACCCCACGTTCACCAGAAATCTACTGGTTACCAAGTATGTAAGGACTACAAACCGAAGTTAAAAACAAACCTGAAGCTGAAGAAACCCTAAACGTTAACGGAACAGATCCGCAGACCCGATTAACTGCCTGCCTGACGGAGCGGGAGCGAGCGAGCGAGAGAGAGAGAGCGAGAGCGAGAGCGAGAGCGAGAGAGGGAGCGCATTTCTCCATGTTCTGTGTGTGTGTGATTGATCCGAGCGGGTTTGTTGGCGGGGGGGTGCTGTGATTATCACAGAACGCTGCGCGGCCAGTTGAGGAGTTGTATTCAATCCGAGCACGGATATTGACTCATATTACTCGGATAATACTTGTACTCGGCAAAAGTGCTTCATCCGTACCGGATACTCGTTTCAGCCGGGTACTGGGATCACCCCTAGTTCTTACTGTCATCATGGCAGCTATGTCTTTCAGCTTTTCCCTGCTCCCCGGTTGCTTTGCAAACACTTTGATTATAGAGGCATGGTTGTGATGCGCTTAAACTCTGCGTTTATCTGAAACATGAAAATATTTTTCAATAACGGCACTGCCGCACACTACTGCCCACCTAACATTCAAGAACTTCAACCTAACATTATAGAACTGCCAAGTAACATTATAGCACTGTACGTAAGATTTTAAAACATTCCAGTAGTACTCGGCTAGCTCAGTCAGAGTATGAGACTAATAATCTCAGGGTCGTGGGTTTGAGCCCCACTTTGAGCGGTGGAGTTTTGGAGACTAGGAATTTCTGAGTTCTGCAACATATCTCTGTGGTTCATTTGAGAATATTGGCTGTCAATCACAAGACTGGCAGTTCCAACCCAGTGTAAAAATCCCTGTCATGTACGGTCCATTCTCTGCAGTTCATTGACTATTTTAACATTTTGGGATCGCAAACATCTTTTTAAAGCAGAACCTTAAGAAGCCAGGATTAAAGCTGTTCATCTCTAATCCACTGTACTTTCCGCAATACACATCTGCACCCTCTGTCAAAGAGTAGAAACATGAAACCTCAACTCCCCTTTTCACCCATCCAGCACCCCTCAAACCCCTTTACCAACACCGAACCCTTTGAGGAGCCATCGCTGTCTCCACTCACCCTTTCCCCTCCTCCCCTACCCCCATGTTGGAGTTCACTGACCAGATAAAGCAGCTGGTAGATGCTGGAACCATATTTACACCCCTTCCTTCCTGCATCGTTCAACCCCGGGCAAAAGTAAAACGCCAGGCACCTCTGCCAGGATGTCATCAAACTCTTTCTCCCCAGACTGACAAGGACGCTTATGTGCCAAATCCAGCAAGCATTAACTGATATGTGCCGGACCTAGGCTGCAAGGCTTATTACACTCATGACTCTTTCCAAGACAAGCCCGTGCCCTGTGTATTCAATTCTTCCTCAATTTATGTTGTGATAGGTGGTAGAAAAAGAATGGTGAATAAACACTTAACTGCAAATTTAGCATCCATTCCTCGTCAGCCACAGCCTGTCCCAAAAAATGAAAACACACTAACACTAGCTTTACTAACCGTCAGGCCTTTGGCAGGAAAATCATTTTTAATCAATGATTTTATTATTAATCACAATCTAGATTTTAAGTTGTTAACTGAAACCTGGTTAGACCATAATAACAGCGCTGCTGTTCTCATTGAGTCAGCTCCCCTAACGCAAATATGTTATGGAAATTTTGCTTCTTTTGAATATGTGGCTCTTCAGCAATATCTCTAAATATCTACAGGCCACCTAAATATTGTGCAACCTTTATTGATGACTTCACTGAACTGCTGTCCATAATCTGCATTAACTTTGATTGTGTAATCATTGCAGGTGGTTTTAACATTCATGTTGACAACCCCCAGGACAGGGGGACCAAAGAACTGTGTTGTGTTTTTGAGAACTATGGACTGACTCAGCATGTGACAGAGCCCACGCACAATAAGAGGCACACTCTGGACCTGATAGTCTCCAAGGGTCTGAACACTTCCAAGGTTGTGGTGACTGACGTTGCTCTCTGATTGTTCCTGTGTTTTGTTTAGCGGCACTATCTCTGTGCCCAAAAGTGTCCAAACAAAGATAATCAGAAAACGGTATATCACTGAAAACACCAGTGAAGCATTTATTCAGCTTTTCTCCTACACACCCGCCAATGAGCTTGTAGATCATTTCAACTGTAAAATTACAAATGTTATGGATGCCATTGCTCCCACTAAGGTCAAATTTGTCTCTGGTAAGAAAAGATCTCCATGGAGAAACGTCCTTCTGGTGAGAACAGAATTCAATTCAATTCAATTCAATTTTATTTATAGTATCAATTCATAACAAGCGTTATCCAAAGACACTTTACAGATAGATCACACTCCAGAATTTACAAGGACCCAACAGTTCCAGTAGTTTCCTACAGAGCAAGCAACAGTGCGACAGTGGCGAGGAAAAACTTCCTTTTAGGCAGAAGCCTCGGTCAGACCCAGGCTCTTGGTAGGCGGTGTCTGACGACCGGTGGGGATTAGAATGACACAGTCACAGAAATAAATAAAAATAAAATAAATAGTAGTTTGTTTGTATTACAGTTTTTCCTCAATTGTTTACACAAAAATTTTGGTACTTGAGACACAAGGACCACAACATGAAAATCAGCACCAACCCCCAAAAACCAATTTCCCAAAAAATCCCAAGCAAATTTCCTGCTTTACACTAAAAAAGGGCAGTTCTAAAACAACTTCTTTCAAAAACCTAACAAAATTTCTCTCCCTTTTGGCAAAATTTTTTCTTTGAAAAAAATTTTGATTCACAAGGAAAACAGGCCTTTATGCACACTGCCCCATCACAAGGGAAAACCACCGTCAAAAAGGGCTTTACGGGTTAGAAACAGAGTTTTACCCTGAAACGGCAAACGGTGAGCTTTCTGTTTTGGGGAATGGAGGGCCCTTTGGGAAAAAACAGAGTCGGGAAGCCAGGGGGGATTGAGAGTAATGGAGGAGGGGACGGGAGAGGAAGGGGAAAGAAAAAAGGGGCCTAGGACGGTAATTTTTGAGGGGGCCAAAGGTACACCCAAAAATGTGAGCAGGTACACTGTAGTATCCAAATCGGAAATTTCCAAAATGAAAAAGGGGAAAGGGGAAATCTATCTCATTAAGAATATTCCCAAGTATGCACATTTTTCCCTATTTTGGGTTTCCTTCACAGTATTTAAAATTTTTTACTACCCTATTTTTTTTGGCGGAACAAACAAAGGGGGTTTTGGGGAACTTTTTCTGTCTCTTTGACAGGAAACTAAAAATCAGGGAATTGGTAAATAATCCCATCCCCAAAAAACATTTCCGGAAAATACAAAGAAAAACAAGGGACTATTTCAAAATTTTGATGGGGTGAGCTTAAAAAATTTGGCCCTTTGTCTTGTGCAGAAATCATCTCAGGATGAAGCGGGGTCTACAGGGTGCCATTTGAACGCAATTCAGAAAGATGAAAAAATTGCAATATTACTAACAAACAAATTATATTGGTAAAACCCAGAAGTTTCCACGGGCTGCTCTGTTCATCACTGGTTCATGCCCCCCCCAACTCCAGGCTTTAGTTGTTTATCTCCCTCCAGGGTTCTCCATCCTCCTTTGAGGTTTTTTTTCTGCCTGGAGATAGAAAGATTTTGACCGAAATCCACAAATGCGTTTACGTCTTCTCCAAGCTATAGAGGACGCATGTGGACAATAGCAGTGATGCTCTTCATGGCTGGAATCGCCAGGCGATATTCCCCCGCTGCTTGGCCCGGGAAATCATTGCTTGTGATGTGGATGAGGTGCTGGGGCCAGACCGCAACAGAAGAGAGGATGGAGCATAGTAGTTTTTTAGTTTTTTACTGAAATGGTACAGTAAATTATTCTGGTGGTTTGTATGTGCAACTTTGTGTTGGTTGGAAATTTTCTGTACAATGTGACATTGTTTTTGTGGGACAAGTATAATTGTTTATGTGTATTTCAGTGACGTGCGGTGTTTTCAGTAAGAGGGTAGGCACTGAGTTATGAAAGCCAGATTACCTACTTTATTGGGTTTTGGCTAATTAAACAACACGTTTCTCAAAAAGCGCGGCACAACCGCCCAGCGGGCGATAGCAAGACATTTCCAATTAATCTATCAACCAAATCAATCTAATATATATATAAAACACTTTTCAGCTGGGTCTCAAATCGCGGCCCGGGGGCCAAGTGCGGCCCGCGGGGATGATTTTGTGGCCCCTACTTGACATCAAAGTTAAGTGTTAGTGCGGCCGGCGGGGTTCTGAAACTTTTGTCATTTCGCTTGTCACTTATGGGCTTACCGTAGGGTCTCCTGACAGCGGGTGACGGTTGTCAAACTAGCTAAGTACCCCTTTTCGGCAAATGCCTGAGTTTGACAATGTGAACTCTGTTGGGAAATGCACCAACCATATCAGATCTAGGGTTTAAAGCACCGCATTCCGCGCCCTTTTGGAGGAAATAGTTGTTGTTTTTTTGGAATACTTGATGCGCCCAGCCAAACCCAGATTCTACTTCCGCGCCCCCAAGTAAATTGAGTTTGAGACCCCTGCTTTACAGCAACCAGCAGGCTACGTTGCTTAACAGAATGAGTAAACATCATCCAATAAAAGAGAGAACTAGCGAACAGTAAAATCAGAAAAGGTCTCAAAGAAACAAAGAATGAAACTGTCCCACCACAGCTACGGATTAAATGCCTGATTCACAATATGTCTTGAGTTTGGACCTAAAAAGAGCCACTTCGTAAAGTTAGAAAGACATTCGCACATTCGAACTCCGGATCATAACTCTGAATCGAAATGTTTTTTAAATCACAACACTTATCTTTCCTTTCGTAGTAAGGTTACAACGACCTACAAACTCATTTTCATCCAAAAAACCGTCCTTGATCTGAGAAATAACATTGTTCTCTATGCGCCGGTGGAGAGACGGCAGCGAGACGAGGCTAGGGACCGTCTACAAATTAAAACACCGACTAGAATACCACAAAATATTCATTAATTTACTTATTAAATAAGGTAGTTGCCTCCATACTTACCTCGATTATTACTTGTGTACTGTAGTTGTACTACAACAGTTATTTATCAAAATAACCAAACACAATTTTGGTTGAATTTATTTTGCATAATCATTCAATAGTTTATTATAGAAATATGATTCAGGTCTGTTAAAAGGCTAGACACATAAAAGGACCCCTGCTGGTTTTACTACAGCAGTTATTTATCAAAAATATCCATATTTGTAATTTTGGTGAATTTATTTTGCATAAATCATTCAATAGTTATTATAGAAATGATGATTCAGGTCTCTTAAAGGGCTAGACACATAAAAGGACCCCTGCTGGTTATACTACAGCAGTTATTTATCAAAAATACCACAAAACCTTATTTTGGTGAATTTATTTGGCATAAATCATTCAATAGTTATTATAGAAATTATGATTCGGGTCTCTTAAAGGGCTAGACACATAAAAGGACCCCTGCTGGTTTTACTACAGCAGTTATTTATCAAAAATATCCATATTTATAATTTTGGTGAATTTATTTTGCATAAATCTTTCAATAGATATTATAGAAATGATGATTCTGGTCTCTTAAAGGGCTAGACACATAGAAGGACCCCTGCTGGTTATACTACAACAGTTATTTATCAAAAATACCCATATTTGTAATTTTGCATAATTTATTTTGCATAAATCTTTCAATAGTTTATTATAGAAATGATGATTCAGTCCTCTTAAGGGCTAGACACATAGAAAGACCCCTGCTGGTTATACTACAGCAGTTATTTATCAAAAAATTCCATATTTATAATTTTGGTGCATTTATTTGGCATAAATCTTCAATAGATATTATAGAAATGATGATTCAGGTCTCCTTAAAGGCTAGACAATAGAAGGACCCCTGCTGGTTTATACTACCAACAGTTATTTATCAAAAATACCACAAACCTAATTTTGGTGAATTTCTTTTTGGCCAAAATCATTCAATAGTTATTAGAAATGATGATTCAGGTTTCTAAAAGGCTAGACACCATAGATATGGGACTGCTGGTTATACTACAGCAGTTATTTATCAAAAATAACCAAAACATAATTTTGGCTCCTTACTTTCGGCATATTTATTGTTTTCCTCTACAGTCCCTGACAAAGTCCTGTTGCTTGTGTACAAATTGACCTGAAGTGCCGCTGAAATACATTTCTAATCAAGATTTATTTACAAGAATGGCTCATTTTAATCCCAACAGCTTTTGTAATAATGTTTCAGTGCAAAAAGAACTGTCAAAAAGTATTCTCCTATTCACAGCTTGGTAACAGCCCTTGATCATTTTTGCAAAGACATAAGTGTTGTCGCCTTGTCATATGAGCTTCCCTGTGCTAATATGGATCAATTAGGTCTCAGTGTGTATAAAAACAACCCCAGTACACTAGACCTTCACATCAACTGCAACTGACATCTGGCAAACATCCTAAGATTCACCCTGAACTAAAGTTTTGATTATCAGAGGCTGAAGACCAGATCCACTGCTGATGTGTCAGACACCTTCAATGTGTCTCAGCGTCAGTACAGAGGATAAAAAAACATTTGAAGACACTGGAGACGTTTTTTGACAAGCCCAGTCGGCAGACCCCGCAAGACACTGCTCAGAGGACCGTTTGTTGGCTCGAAAATCCAGGCCAGCCCATTTTCCACTGCAGCAGAGCTCCACCAGACCTGTCACCTGAAGTCCCTGTGTCCAACCCAAACGTTTGATGGATTCTGTCTCGAAATGGCCTCCATGGTGTGAATCGTGCCCAGAAGCCAGACTAACAATAGACATTGAAAACCGTGTGGCATTTGCCAAGGCCCACGCCTGCTAAAAGGATGGACGCTGGGAAGTGGAAGAAAGTGGATTTTTCAGATGATCTTCTGTTGGATTACACCACAGTTGTCCGCAAATATTGCAGGAGACCTACTGGAGCCCGCATGGATCCAAGATTCACCCAGAAAACAGTGAAGTTTGGTGGCGGAAAAATCATGGTCTGGGGTTCCATCCAGTATGGGGGGTGTGCGAGAGATCTGCAGGGTGGAAGGCAACATCAATAGTCTCAAATACCAAGAAATCTTAGCTACCTCTTATATTCCCCAACCATAAAAGAGGCCAAATTCTCCAGCAGGATGGTGCTCCTCGCACACTTCCATCTCCACTTCAAAGTTCCTCAAGGCGAAGAGATCAAGATGCTCCAGATTGGCCGGCCCAGTCACCAGACATGAACATCATGGAGCATATGTGGGGTAGGATGAAAGAGGAAGCATGGAAGACCAACCAAAGAATATTGATGACTCTGAGAGGCATGCAAGACTGCTTTCCCTACTATTCCTGATGACTTCATCAATACATTGTATGAATTCTTGCCAAACCGCATGGATGCAGTCCTTCAAGCTCATGGAAGTCATACAAGATATTAAATTTGAATCTCACAGCACCACTATTTAATTTGCTGACATATTTTAGTATTTGTAGTAAATTTGTTCAATTTCTGTATAGGCGACAAAACTTTTGTCTTGCCAAAATTTGACCTTTCCGTCTTGTTTGAATAATAAATCTTTTTTTAGTGAAACTAATTTATTTCAGTGCATTGAACATCATTTGGGAGGGTTTTAGCTTTTCATATGAGCTATTTCTTACACCAATAGATTAATTAAAAGTCAGGTTAATAGCAGGTGTTTCTACAAAATAGATAAGCGACAAGACTTTTGTCAGGGACTGTATTACCAGATCTTTATTATTGTCTGTGTTTTCCATTTATTTAATGATCAAATCTCTCACTCCCTTTCGATTTCTTGTCCATATGAGCCACAGCCAATTACGTTTTTTTTGTATCATCTTGTCAAAATATTTTAATAGAGTTCAGACCAGATTTCGGAGGAATACCCTGTTTCTTGGGTTGTAATCTTAGCACTTTTCATAGTTTTTACCAAAGCTTTAATTCCACCAGCCGTTGCCCATAAGCATTTCCCTTGAGCTTTCTTTCCTTTTTTAATTCTCCCCATTGTCTTCACATTTCCTCTAACCTAGGGAAAAGGCAAAGTTAAAACTTTTGTCAGGATAAAGTGAGTTTTAGTAGTAAATTGTAGTTTGGGAAGTAAAATAAGGCTGCCCAATATGTAGAGATACAATTTGCAATTTGCTTAAAAGGTCAAAAGTTCATTATGCAATTTTGTATGAAATAATTTTTGTATTTCACTGATTATATTTTGGGCATTTTCACCTTTTATTTGACAGCTGAATAAATGAAAGCAGAGAGAGAGTGGGAATGACATCCAACAAAGAGCTGCAGGTCGGAATTGAACCCACAGCTGCTACAAGAACTGAGCCTCTGTACATGGGGGCACACGCTCAACCAGTTGAGCTACATAGACATCCCTATATCAAATAACTTTTGACAGAACCATCCCCGAACACTCTTATTCTTCAAGGAAAACAATACACTCTCTGAATGCTATATGTCTGTAATTTGTGCTTCTAAAGTTTAATGAGGCTGTGATTATCCTCAAGGTCACAGTAGGTCAATATATACACACCAAGGCCAAGTTTTTACAAATTCTTTTACAAATGCTTCTTTTGGGTCAAGAATTATAAGGAATGGTTACAATTTGGCTTCTAAAATCATCTTTACCTGTCTTAGCATTACAGTCATATAAAATGTATTCAATTTAAGGACCTGAGTACCGGAAAAAACTAATTACCCAATTTCTACAACGGGTAAATATAACAACAAAAATAACACACTACTTTTTATTACGCAGAGACTCAGTCCTTGTTGCATAATTGTCTGACCTCGAGGACATTTGCTGGATGGCTGGTGAAATTGTCACCCCTTGCACTATTCATTTTATTGGTTAAAAGGGAGTGGACATGCAGCGAGGACATGATCTAATGTGTGATCACTGTAGGAAGAAGTTAATGGACACCCAGCAGCGTATTATATATAATAACAATTAAACGATTTTGGAAAAGAAATTCACACAAATTAGAAATATGGATATTTTTGAGAAATAACTGCTGTAGTATAACCAGCAGGGGTCCTTTTATGTGTCTAGCCCTTTAAGAGACCTGAATCATCATTTCTATAATAACTATTGAATGATTTATGCCAAATAAATTCACCAAAATTACAAATATGGGTATTGTTGAGAAATAACTGCTGTAGTATAACCAGCAGGGGTCCTTCTATGTGTCTAGCCCTTTAACAGACCTGAATCTTCATTTCTATAATAACTATTGAATGATTTATGCAAAATAAATTCACCAAAATTAGGTTTTGTGATATTTTTGATAAATAACTGCTGTAGTATAACCAGCAGGGGTCCTTCTATGTGTCTAGCCCTTTAACAGACCTGAATCATCATTTCTATAATAACTATTGAAAGATTTATGCAAATTAAATTCACCAAAATTAGGTTTTGTGTTATTTTTGAGAAATAACTGCTGTAGTATAACCAGCAGGGGTCCTCTATGTGTCTAGCCCTTTAACAGACCTGAATCTCATTTCTATAATAACTATTGAAAGATTTATGCAAATAAAATTCACCAAAATTACAAATATGGATTTTTTGAGAATAACTGCTGTAGTATAACCAGCAGGGGTCCTTCTATGTGTCTAGCCCTTTAACAGACCTGAATCATCATTTCTATAATAACTATTGAATGATTTATGCAAAATAATTCACCAAAATTACAAATACGGATATTTTTGAAAATAACTGTTGTAGTATAACCAGCAGGGTCCTTCTATTGTCTACCCTTTAACAGACCTGAATCATCATTTCTATAATAACTATTGAAAGATTTATGCAAAATAAATTCACCAAAATTAGGTTTTGTGTTATTTTTGAGAAATAACTGCTGTAGTATAACCAGCAGGGGTCCTTCTATGTGTCTAGCCCTTTAACAGACCTGAATCATCATTTCTATAAGAACTATTGAATGATTTATGCCAAATAAATTCACCAAAAATTACAAATATGGATATTTTTGATAAATGACTGTTGTAGTATAACCAGCAGGGGTCCTTTTATGTGTCTAGCCCTTTAAGAGACCTGAATCATCATTTCTATAATATCTATTGAATGATTTATGCAAAAGAAATTCACCAAAATTACAAATATGGTTATTTTTGAGAAATAACTGCTGTAGTATAACCAGCAGGGGTCCTTTTATGTGTCTAGCCCTTTAAGAGACCTGAATCATCATTTCTATAAGAACTATTGAATGATTTATGCCAAATAAATTCACCAAAATTACAAATATGGATATTTTTGATAAATAACTGTTGTAGTATAACCAGCAGGGGTCCTTTTATGTGTCTAGCCCTTTAAGAGACCTGAATCATCATTTCTATAATAACTATTGAATGATTTATGCAAAATAAATTCACCAAAAATTACAAATATGGTTATTTTTGATAAATAACTGTTGTAGTATAACCAGCAGGGGTCCTTCTATGTGTCTAGCCCTTTAACAGACCTGAATCATCATTTCTATAATAACTATTGAATGATTTATGCAAAATAAATTCACCAAAAATTACAAATATGGATATTTTTGATAAATAACTGTTGTAGTATAACCAGCAGGGGTCCTTCTATGTGTCTAGCCCTTTAACAGACCTGAATCTTCATTTCTATAATAACTATTGAATGATTTATGCCAAATAAATTCACCAAAATTACAAATATGGATATTTTTGAGAAATAACTGTTGTAGTATAACCAGCAGGGATCCACCTCTACGTCTATTCCTTTAAGAGACCTGAATCATCATTTCTATAATAACTATTGAAAGATTTATGCAAAATAAATTCACCAAAATTAGGTTTTGTGTTATTTTTGAGAAATAACTGTTGTAGTACAACCGGCAGTCCCATATCTATGTGTCTATTCTTTTTAGAAACCTGAATCAGCATTTCTATAATAACTATTGAATGATTTATGCCAAATAAATTCACCAAAAATTACAAATATGGACATTTTTGATAAATAACTGCTGTAGTATAACCAGCAGGGGTCCTTCTATGTGTCTAGCCCTTTAACAGACCTGAATCATCATTTCTATAATAACTATTGAAAGATTTATGCAAAATAAATTCACCAAAATTAGGTTTTGTGTTATTTTTGAGAAATAACTGCTGTAGTATAACCAGCAGGGGTCCTTCTATGTGTCTAGCCCTTTAACAGACCTGAATCATCATTTCTATAAGAACTATTGAATGATTTATGCCAAATAAATTCACCAAAAATTACAAATATGGATATTTTTGATAAATAACTGTTGTAGTATAACCAGCAGGGGTCCTTTTATGTGTCTAGCCCTTTAAGAGACCTGAATCATAATTTCTATAATAACTATTGAAAGATTTATGCAAAATAAATTCACCAAAATTACAAATATGGATATTTTTGAGAAATAACTGCTGTAGTATAACCAGCAGGGATCCACCTCTACGTCTATTCCTTTAAGAGACCTGAATCATCATTTCTATAATAACTATTGAAAGATTTATGCAAAATAAATTCACCAAAATTAGGTTTTGTGTTATTTTTGAGAAATAACTGTTGTAGTACAACCGGCAGTCCCATATCTATTTGTCTATTCTTTTTAGAAACCTGAATCAGCATTTCTATAATAACTTGAATGATTTATGCAAATAATTCACATAATTGTGTTTTTGTTATTTTTGATAAATAACTGTTGTAGTACAACTACCAGTACACAAGTAATAATCGAGGTAGTATGAGGCACTACCTTATTTAATAAGTAATTAATGAATATTTTTGTGGTATCTCTAGTCGGTGTTTTAATTTGTAGACGGTCCCTAGCCCTCGTCTCGCTGCCGTCTCTCCACCGGCTGCTCATAGAGAACAATGTTATTTCTCCAGATTCAAGGACGGTTCGTTTGGATGAAAATGATTTTGTAGGTCGTTGTTAACCTTACTACGAAAGGAAAGATAAGTCGTTTTTGATAAAAAAAAAACCTTTCGATTCAGAGTTATTGATCCCGGAAGTTCGAATCTGCGAATGTCTTTCTAACTTTACCGAAGTAAAGAGCCACATCTGTAACAGTGCGAATATCGGGGGGTAACTTGTTCCAGAGTCTCGGGGGAGCAACCGCAAAAGCTTGACCCCCCCCCACACACACACCGTTTATACCTGGACCTTAGGACTTCTAAAACCAGCTGATTTGAAGACCGCAATGACAGTGTGTTCCCGCAAAGTTAAGATTTCAGACAAATACTCTGGGTGACATTTTCTCTCTCTCTCTCTCTCTCTCACTCTCTCCATCTTTGTTCTAATTATTGCACAGCGGCCAATTATGTTTGTCAGTCCCAGTCAGCAACAATGAAAACACACACTACTCAACTGAATATGAGGCAGATGGCTAGCAGCATTAGTTCAATCCCACTAAACCCAAATAGTTTTTCTGACTCACCAGTCGATAGATTTGTACATAAATCCTCCGACGCTTCGTCGTGAAGGCGTCGATCACAGCGTTGTAAAACTCGTCTTTACGGCCTTCAGTTCGCATAGTCTCTGACTCTCAATAGACAGAATGCTAGGCTGAAAGACGTGCTGGCCCGGTCCCGGTTCCGACAGGATGTTTTGATCCGTTTCAGGTGAAAATGTGCGAAGCTGTAGTTGCCGGTTATATTAGCTGACGGCTTTTCCTGCTTGGTTAAAGCTGCGGGCGGTTGTTTAGATCCAGGACCCCGTAGAGGTCCCGCCGCTCACTGTTAGCATGGCCACATAGCCACATCTCTTCTTCCGTACCAGTCAGTTTGAAACGATGCGACGAGTATTTGTCCCTTTTGCTGCAGTAGTCCATCTAAGGCTGGCGTAGACCTCCATCTTGCTATTAGTTCTTTTTTTGAATTAAAATCCGCCGTGATATCAGCGGACACCGCTGCTGTCATTTTGACTTTGAATTTCGCGGGGATTGCGCTTGCGCTGGTGTAATGACGTCAGCTACGCAAAGGGACAGTAATATCTCGATTTTAATTGGTTCATGTTTGATATCTAACGGAGACGATTACTGGCATAACACATTTACGTACAAAGGCACGGCAGAGTTGTGCCTTTTGACGTACATGTTAAAGAATACAGGATCGAAGTGCGCATGCGCAACATTGGCGCTTGAATGGACAGTAAAGGCACTGCTTATTCTGCCATTTTTTCTATTTGATTATGCGTAACTGCTACATTTGTCATAGTACCGTCTAAATAATTGGAACAACACACATATAAATCCCAAGAATAAACAGTAAAAATACAAATACAAGTTTATAATACATTTATTTAATAAACATTTTTATGCTTGAATTTTGGCAAGGTAGGCACTGCCTACCCTGCCTACCCTGACTGCACGTCACTGGTGTATTTGTGTGTACTGAGCATAACAACAATGTTCTCAAATATTTTACAACACACTTATGTATGTACTGTCTGTAGTAAGTGTAACACTGAACAAAAAAAAGGCCTAAGTCATTCTAATGAATGGAGAAGAAGTGTTTTCCATTCATCGTAGTGTTTTGCATTGAGCACATCAGTGTTCAACTGGTTCTTATGAATGTCTGTTCATATGATGGTTTGTGTGTGTCATTTGAAAAGAAAATACCATTTTGAGAAGAAATAACATTGTTTTGAATGTAAAGTTTAGTTTTGCAGGAGAAATGAGGGGTTTTGAGCATTGTGTGTGTGTTTTTTGATTTGTGTGTAGTGTTCTGAGAATATGAGGCATTCTTTCAGAAAATGTGTGTAAACAATCGAGAAAAACTGTAGTTCTTTGTAGCATAGCAGGGCACTGTGCAGCGTTACAAGGCACAGCAGGACGTAGCTGGGCATTGCAGAACGTAGCAGGATGTAACATGGCATCGCAGGACGTGTAGCGGGACCACGGCAACAGCTGCTACCCTGATTTTTGGCGCCTCCCTGATCCAAGGAAACATGCTGGGGGAAAAAGAACATAAGGACTCCGGGGAATGACTTCCCGGAGCTAGGTTAGTAACAGGCATTTCTGGGACATGGATGCACACAAATGGAAAGATAGAAAGATAGATGAGAGAGGAATTCAGTGTGTCAAAGGAAGTCCCCAGCTGTCTAAAACTATTACAGCATAACTAAGAGAGACAGGGTAAAGAGAGGAGCCTGGCCAGGCTAGAACTCTCCCTAACCGGATCCCATCCCTCTGTCTAGAGGAGATGGGAAGAGAGAGAGAGAGAGAGAGAGAGAGAGAGAGAGAGAGAGAGAGAGAGAGATCCATCCCTCTGTCTAGAGAGATGGGGGAGAGAGAGAGACCCATCCTTCTGTCTAGAGAAGATGGGGGGGAGAGAGAGAGAGAGAGACCCATCCCTCTGTCTAGAGGAGGTGGGGGAGAGAGAGAGAGAGAGAATCATCCCTCTGTCTAGAGGAGGTGGGTGTGTGAGAGAGAGAGAGATATCCATCCCTCTGTCTAGAGGAGGTGGGGGGAGAGAGAGAGAACCATACCTCTGTCTAGAGGAGGTGGGTGTGTGTGAGAGAGAGAGATATCCATCCCTCTGTCTAGAGGAGGTGGGGGGAGAGAGAGAGAGAACCATACCTCTGTCTAGAGGAGGTGGGTGTGTGTGAGAGAGAGAGAGAGATATCCATCCCTCTGTCTAGAGGAGATGGGTGTGAGAGAGAGAGAGAGAGAGAGAGAGATATCCATCCCTCTGTCTAGAGGAGGTGGACGAGAGAGGGGGAAAGAAAGAGAGAGAGAGAGAGAGACATAACCATCCCTCTGTAGAGGAGGTGGCTATGAGAGAGAGAGAATTCAATTTATATAGTGATTAATCACAACAACAGTTATCTCCTTGCCTACAGCGGCGTAACTAATGGATGGTTCAGGACCTTCCCGAGCCAGCCCTAACTATAAGCTTTATCAAAGAGGAAAGTCTTAAGCCTACTCTTAAATGTGGAGACGGTGTCTGCCTCCCGAACCCAAACTGGAACCTGGTTCCACAGGAGAGGAGCCTGATAGCTGAACGCTCTGGCTCCCGTTCTACTTTTAGAGACTTTTGGAACCACAAGTAACCCTGCATTCTGGGAGTGTAGTGCTCTTTAAGATAAGATGGTGACTGACCATGAAGAGCTTTGTAGGTCAGGAGAAGGATTTTAAATTCTATTCTGGATTTTACAGGAAGCCAATGCAGAGAAGCTAAAACAGGAGAGATGTGATCTCTCTTCCTGGTTCCTGTCAGAACACGTGCTGCAGCATTCTGGATCAGCTGAAGAGTCTTTATGGACTTTTTCGAGCAGCCTGATAATAAAGAATTGCAGTAATCCAGCCTAGAAGTAACAAATGCATGGACTAGTTTTTCTGCATCATTTTTAGACAGGATATTCCTGATTTTTGCAATATTACGTAGGTGAAAAAAGGCAATCCTTGAAATTTGCTTTATATGGGAATTAAAGGACATGTCCGGATCAAAGATAACTCCAAGATTCCTCACAGTGGTGCTGGAGGCCAGGGTGATGCCATCCAGAGTAACTATATCTTTGGATAATGCGTCACGGAGGTGCTTGGGCCCCAGTGCAATAACTTCAGTTTTATCTGAGTTTAACATTAGAAAATTACAGGTCATCCAGGTTTTAATATCCTGAAGGCACATTTTAGCTAACTGATTAGTTGATCGATAGATATAATTGAGTATCATCTGCATAACAATGAAAGTTTATGGAGTGTTTCCTAATAATACTGCCTAAAGGAAGCATATATAAAGTGAACAGGATTGGAACGAGCACAGATCCTTGTGGGACTCCATGACTAACTTTGGAGTGCACAGAGGATCACAGCACAGCAGTATAAACTCAAAAGTTATCAAACAGTGGTCAGATAGAAAGGGATTCTGTGGGAACACTATTAAATGTTCAATTTCAACACCATATACCAGAACAAGATCGAGGGTGTGGTTAAAACGGTGAGTAGGTTTATGTACACTTTGAGAGAAGCCAATAGAATCTAAAAGAGAGATAAACGTTAAGGCTATCATTCTCATCGTCCACATGAATGTTAAAATCTCCTACAATAATAATTTTGTCCGTTTTTAGCATTAAGTTTGACAAAAACTCTGCAAATTTGGATAAAAATTCAGAGTATGGACCAGGTGCTCGGTACACTATAACAAATAGAACTGGTTGCAGTGATTTCTAACTTGGGTGTGAAAGACTAAGAACACGACTTTCAAATGAGTTATAATTCAGTTTAGGTTTAGAGCTGATTAGTAGACTAGAATCGAAGATAGCTGCAACTCCACCTCCTCGGCCTGTGCCTCGAGGAATGTGAGTATTAATATGACGGGGGGGGGGGGGGGGGGATTCATTTAGACTAACTTATTCTCCATCACCCAGCCAGGTTTCAGTAAGACAAAATAAATCAATATTAGGATCTGATATTAATTCATTTACTAGTACACCTTTAGAAGAGAGATTTCTGATGTTTAAGAGTCCACATTTAATTCTCCTACTCTTTTGCACTATTGCACTTGTGGTTTTAATTGTTATGAGGTTTTCATGCAAAGCTCCTCTTCTGTTTACCTTTGATTTAAATAATTTCAATGGTCGGGGGGCAGACACCGTCACCATGGGGGTTTTACTAGGTAACTCCTGGAATAAAGGAGCAGAGAAGTGTGTTAGACTACAACTCTGCCTCCTGGTCCCAAATATGGATTGTCAAGGATTTGGTCTAATAATAAACTTGTCAAGATTTCTAGAAATGAGAACTGCTCCATCCCGAGTGGGATGAATGCCGTCTCTCCAAATCAGACCAGGTCTTCCCCAGAAAGACTGCCAGTGATCCACAAAGCCCACATCATTATCTGGACACCACCTCGATAGCCAGCGGCGAAATGACGACATGCGGCTATACATGTTGGCTGTGGCTCAGTGGTAGAGCGGTTGCCTGCCAATCGGAAGGTTGGTGGTCCCTGGCCCTGCAGTCCCATGTCGAAGTATCCTTGGGAGAGACACTGAACCCCGAGCTGCCCCCGATGCTGCGCATTGGAGTGTGAATGTGTGTGAGTGTTTATCTGATAAGCAGGTGGCACCTTGTATGGCAGCCTCGGCCACAGTGTATGAATGTGTGTGAATGGTGAATGTTTCCTGTATGATGTAAAAGCGCTTTGAGTAGTTGTTAAGACTAGAAAAGCGCTATATAAATACAGCACATTTACAAGTCATTGCTGGTTAAATTTGGCAGGGGTCCAGAGAAAACTACGGTGTCCAACATTGACTTTGCGTATGTACACACCGATTCAACATTAATCTTAGTAACCTCTGTTTGGCGTAACCGGGAGTCATTAACGCCAACGTGAATAATAATCTTGCTGTATTTACGTTTATCCTTAGCCAGCAGTTTCAGATAAGACTCAATGTCGCCCGCTCTAGCAGAAAACAGAAAAAAGAGAGTGTAAAAAAGCTGAACAAAGGTGGCGATAAACAAATCTCTTGGTTCATTATAACGCCTATAAAGAGAGACTTTGCATTTATAATTTGGAAGTGAGGAATTCAAGGAGGTCCTTTTTTCTGATATTATCTCTAGAAACAATAATAATTAACGTGCTTTGTTTGCTACTGTCGATAGGTTAACAAACCCTCCAGTACCAGTAGCATCTGAACTTTTATCTACCAAGGCCTGCAATTACTTTGCATCCTTCTTCAAAGACAAAATTAACCATATCAAGTAGAGGATATGTGTTGTCACAGTGTTCAAGCTAGTTCCAATATGACAGAATTTCATACGTCAACCATAAAAACCCCGAGGACATTATGCAACCTCTGAAAACCTCGACCTGTTGCCTTGATATTCTACCAACGGGTGTTTAAAAAATGTCTCAAATTGTTTGGCCTCTGATCTTCTACAGATTGTGAACACATCTTTCAGGTGTCTTTCCAACAGGCCCTGAGACTGCAGTGATCAAGCCACTATTAAAAAAGAACAATCTAGACACATCATTAATGAGCAACTGAAGGCCAATATCAAACCTTCCGTTTTTAAGTAAAATCATTGAAAAAGCAGTTTTTCAGCAGCTCAACTATTTCTTGTCATTAAATAACAGTTTTGATACCTTTCAGTCGAGTTTCCAACCACACCACAGCGCTAAGACGGCTCTTGTGAAAGTCTTTAATCCACCTTAACACAGGTAGTGGCAAAATCTCAGTCTTAAAGACTTCAGAACTGGAGTGATGTGATCCAGTCTCTTGGTCTTAGTGAGGACCAGCAGCGTTCTGATTGATTTTTTAGGGAGACCTGTAAAGACACCATTACGGTATTCAAGTCTACTGAAGATGAAAGCATGGACAAGTTTTTCTAAATCCTGTTGACACATAAATCCTTTAACCCTTGATACATTCTTAAGGTGATAATAGGCTGACTTTGTAATTGTCTTAATGTGGCTGTTAAAGTTCAGGTCTGAGTCCATGACTACACCAAGATTTCTGGCTTTGTCTGTTGTTTTTAACATTGTTGTTTGAAGCTGAGCGCAGACTTTTAATCGTTCCTCTTTTACTCCAAAAACAACCACCTCAGTTTTTCCTTCATTTAATTTCAGAAAGTTCTGGCAAATGCAGCCGTTAATTTGTTTGATGCACGTAGTCAGTTTTTGTATTGGACTATTGGACTATGTTATATAGATAAGGTTATGTAAATTTGTGTGTTGTCCGCATAACTATGATAATTTATTATGTTGTTTTCAATAATCTGAGCCAGTGGAAACATGTAGATGTTAAACAGAAGAGGCCCCAGAATAGAGCCTTGGGGTACTCCACACGTCATATTTTTAAGTTCAGATGTATAATTACCTATTGACGCAAAGTAATCCCTATTCTGTAGGTAGAATTCAAACCAGTTAAGTACTGAGCCAGAAAGTGCAACCCAGTTTTTCAATTGGTCTAGTAATTTGTCATGGTCGACCGTGCCAAATGCAGCACTGAGATCAAGTAATACTAATGTTAGTCACAGCGCCAGTCACAGCGCCCCTCCCCTACACTATTCTGTGATAGGCTAATCCCAACGCCCCTCCCCTACACACACACAGATTCCTTGTGTTGCTGTGTGCCTCTTTGCTCACTCTCACACAGAACACGGAGAAGTGAACAGCTCTCTCTCTCCCTCAGTCACTCTGCGGGTCTTTTCCGTCAACATTTAGGGTTTCTTCAGCTTCAAGTTTGTTTTTAACTTTGGTTCGAACTAGTACTTAGTAACTGGTAGATTTCTGGTAAACATGGGGCCTGTCTCTGTCTCTGCTTGTCGGATTATTTTTTTTTTAAACCGCCTGCTGGCTCTAACCAGTGTCTGAAACTTTCTTGCAAATGCAAATTGTTACCTTAACTTTGTTAACAAGAATAAAATGCACATAGCCATTCCTTTTTAAAAAACCTATAAAAAACTATATTATTATAGTAATATTTTATAACATAAACTACTTAGACAAAAAATAAATAAATAAATTCATACCCAAATCCCTTTTAACAGAGAGTGTCAGTATTTTTTCAACCTGGGCCCTATTTCCCCATGTGTGTGTGTACCAGACTGGGGAGAACAATACCTTTAATTAGTCCAGCATTGAGGGAAAGCGCATCTCTTTGGTGGCTACAAAATGAGCTGAAATGCAGTTCTAAGAGGAAAATGTACTGCGTCCAATTGTTTTCACAAATAGTGCTGTTTTTCCCCCTCTAACAGGCTTAGGTGGTTCCTGTAAGTCCTGACAAAAGTATGGAAAGCATTTCCTTTCACTTGTTTTGGCTGTGTAAAACCAAGTCTCTTAAAAAGTATGTTTTAGTTCATTTAAGCTGCCAGCTGATGCGCTCTCTGTCAATACTGGGCCAACTAAAGATATTCTTAGGACAGACAGACACAGAAACACAGGTTGAAAAAAAAACAAAGCTTCTCCTAAATGAAAATTAAAAGTGTATTTGTGAGCTTCTAAGCCAAATACTTGCTTTTATTATTTATTTATTTTAAATAACATGCTCAAACTATTAACGTAAATTTTTGAGGCCCATCCCCCTGAATCCAGTGCTTCATTCTCTGTGCATGTTAAAGAATACAATAAAAAACACCATGCACCATGTGAAAAGGAATACATGAAAAAATAACAAAAAAACATGTAGATGTACAAACAGCTACATGGCGAATATAGAGGCATGCTTTCCAAGGGACTTTGTAAATACTCTCTGATACACATTAATGCTTCCAAAAAACTGGCAAGTACACTAATCATTGTAATTAGGTGTACCTAATGAAGTGCCAACTGTACAGTAAGAGTACAGGTAATGTTTCTTGCACAACAAAACTTTACAAACTAAAGCTTTATAACCTGTTGTTGAATTTGATGACAGTCTAATTCTTCTCATTTTTAGCACAGCAGTTTACTTTTTAAAGACATAACCTTCGGACTGGCTTTCAGCCCATCCAGCTCAAGGAATATCTTTTAAAAATGCCTCAAAAGTATTTTTCAGTTCTTTTGGGTAGCTAGGGTTGAGTCCGTATATCAGCCCCATTAGCAAGGCACATTCTCTGGGTACGTCCAGGTCTTGCAGGACTTCTTTTTGTGAACAACTTTTTTATTTTCTTCCAACTACAACGTCGGCTTATCACCATCAAAAACAAACTAAATACAACAATCACATACATAAAAAAAAAAAAAATTAAAAAAAAGGAAATTATATATATATATATACACACATATATGCATACACACATATATACATATATACATATATACACATACACATACACATACATATACATACATACACACATACATACACATATAACAAATAAATCAAACACAATAGCGACCCCCCCCCCCCCCCCCCCCCCCAATCCCTCATACCCTGGATCTCTACCCAATTTTACTGGCCATAAACAGACCACAAAACCAACCATGTAAATACAGATACTGAGTTACAGCAAATTCTTAACTTTATCAACCACTGAGTGCCACGCTGAGATAGTATCGGGCCCGGCACTGTGCATTCTTGCCACTGACAGCTCCATCTCAACTACGTCCATGTAAGTGTTAATCCATTGAGGCTTAGTAATTGCATGTGGAGGCTTCCAGCGTAGAGCTTGCATTTTCTTGGCCGCGGTGATGCCTGTTAAGAGCATACGCTTTTTCCAACATGTCATCTTTAGTGAGGAAGTGTCATTCAAAGCAGACAACAGGAGAACACGGTACAATATCATCCACAACAATAGATAAAGTGGCACATACCTCCCCCCAAAAAAGCTTCACATCCTACATTCCCAGTACATATGCATGTATGAACTATACAGCCATCTGACCAGAGGGTACAAATTGGAGAAGTTAAGCGTTTCATAAGAAAGCTTTTCCTGGGAGTGAGGTAGGTCCTATAGATATAGTTGAAATGAATCTGTTGGTGATTTGGATTCTTAGAAGCAAGGCCAATCGAGGACCAAATGGTATCCCAGTCCAGTGAGACATTTCATTGTAACGTTGTAGGTCATTGGCCCACACACGTGAATAGGGAGAGTTTTGTAAGAGGCATCCCGAACAAAAGAATATATTTGGAGACCACCCCTCTGTTTCGACTGCTACTATGTAAATGGAGTGCAAAGGGTGGATAGTAGGACGAGAAGCCCATGGTACTCCATATGCTTTCATAGATGAACGTAGTTGAAAATACAGAAATAAGATGTTCCAGGCAATTGGTAAGACTGTCTCAGATCATTAAAATCACGGAGCCCATTTTCCATTACATACATCGGCTAAAACATGTATACCTCTAGAGCTCCATACCGGGGATGCAAAGACACCCCCCCCCTGAGTAGAGAATAGTTATTAAGAGCGGGCTATTCCGTGCCATTTACATGAGATCTTATTTTCTTTCTCAAGGTGAGCCACGTTGATAAGAGAAAACTCATTATGGGTCCAAGCCGCAGCTTAGCCCGTTTTAAGGAACAGCAGAGTAAATCAGATCCTCCAGTCTATGTGGTGATGCTAGGTCCTGTTCTATGGGTTTCCAACAAGGGTCATAATTGGTGTTAATCCAATCTGTGAGTGGTCTTAGTATAAATGACCAAAATAGTGTTTAAAATTAGGCACAGATAGGCCACCCTCTGTTTTATGTCGTTGAATTGTTGTTAGTTTCACCCGTGGCCGCTTCCCCCCCAGATAAATTTAGAAACCAAGGAATGAATCCTCTTCCAGTAATCAGTTGGGGGTGGTAAGGGCAGCATTGAAGAAAAGAAATTTATGCGTGGTAGAATATCCATCTTGACTATTGACACCCGTGCTTGTAATGAATTTGGCAAGTGAGACCATCTATTGAGATCCGCTTCAATTCTATTATAAATACCCTGAAATTTGAGTTGGCAATATAACTAACGACGGGAAAATGTCAACCCCCAAATATTTAAATTGTTTAACCACTGGAATATACTGGGGCAACACAGACAGGCTCAAAAACGGATTTAATGGGAGGAGCGCCGATTTGGACCAATTAATTTTATACCCCGACAGAGAGCTAAATTCCTGAAAAGTATCCAAAATGTGCGGTAACGATATGGCTGCTCTGTCAAAATATAATAATATATCATCAGCATACAGCGATATGGAGTGTGAAGTATTATTGAAAGTTACGGGGGAAATTATCGGGTGCTGGCGGATTTTCTGTGCAAGGGGCTCTAATGACAGTATAAAGAGAAAAGGACTAAATGGACAACCCTGTCGGCATGACCGTGATAACTCGAACCTATTTGATTTAATGCCGTTTGTGTTTATCATCGCAGATGGATTACTGTAAAGTAGCTTAATATGACTAATAAAAGTTGGGCCCAGATTAAAGCGCTCTAGAACCATCCACAAGTAATCCCATTCTAACCTATCAAAGGCTTTCTCTGCGTCAAGGCTCAATACTGCACATGGAGCAGGGATATCCTTAGCAGCATGGATGACATGAAGCAGTCGTCGTACATTGTCAGAAGCAAGTCGCAGTTTCACAAAGCCCGTCTGGTCACTTTTAATTAACATCGTTATATGAGGCTCTAATCGCAAGGCCAGTATACGGGCAAAAACTTTTATTTCCGCATTAAGGATAGATAATGGTCTATAGTTTCCACATTTAGTGGTGTCCTTATTAGGCTTGGGTAATACTACTATCAAGGCGGCATTCATATCGTTAAAAAAAGCACCAACTTCAACAGCTTTATGAATCATTGCTAAAAAGTATTGCCCCAACTCTTCCCAAAAAGTAAGGTAAAATTCAGGAGGAATTCCATCCCAACCCGGGGATTTACCCTTTTTCATACCCGCTATAGTACCCCTTAACTCAGTCAGAGTAATTTGCTCCCCAAGACTGTATGCATCATCTTGAGTAAGCATAGGGAGTTCTAAGTCTTGTAAAAAGGTGTCACATTTAGTTTTATCCAATAATACTTCCGATTTGTATAGATTTTCGTAAAATGTTTGGAAAGCAACATTAATATCTTTGGGAGTAGTCAACAGTTTTTGCTCTGAACTGATAGCTGTAATATTAGAGTACTTTTCCCCTTTTTTAAGAGATAGAGAGAGCAGATGACTTGGTCTCGAGCCATTAAAATAATAGTTCCTTCTAGCCCTTTGAATTTGGAATTCAGCTCGTAATCTCAAAATGTTGTTCAACTCCATTCTGGCTGTATTGATTTTCTTTTTACTGTCATCTGTTGAGCCATCCCGTTGCTGAGCCTGTTCTAGCGTTTGCAGTTCACTCTCAAGTGCAGTAATCTTGCTCAGCCTTGATCTGTTAAGGTAGGAAGCGAAGGAAATAGTAGTATTTCTCACAAATCCTTTAATTGCACCCCACAGGACCCGAGGGTCCCCCACCGAGTCAGCATTCTCTGAAATAAATGTTTTAAAGGTATTTCTAAAATGGTCACAATAGCTGTTGTTTTTAAGTAATATAGTGTTAAAGCGCCACCTTGTGGCCTTAGTTGGAATTTGGGCCAGTGAGAGCTGTGATGTGACAACACAGTGGTCAGATAAAGAGTTAGGATAAATCACAGCGGAATGTATTTCAGAATATATCGTTGCAGAAGCCAGTAAATGATCTATCCTTGAGTAAGTTTTGTGTCTATATGAATAAAAACTATAATTTCTAGTTGAAGGATTAACAGCTCTAAATAAATCTGTGAGATTGAAGTCATCAACTAATCCTTGGAAGGCAATTGTTGACGGAGGAAGATGTCGCGTTGGAGCGCTAGATCTATCGAGTAGGGGATCCAGGACCGCGTTCATGTCAGCGCCGATAATAACTGAGAATTCCTGCAGGTCCCATAAAGTCTTGCTAATTGTGCCAAAGAGCTCTGGGCTAAAAGTATTTGTGGCATAAATACTTAAAAACGCAATTTTTTGCCCATACATATTGGTTTTAATATAAGCAATTCGACCATCTTCACTTCCATAACTTCCAATTATTGTTAAGGAGAGGCTACGCCTTAACACCACCAAGGCCCCGCGGCTTTTAGAATGGAAAGTAGCTGCAGCTGCAGTATAATAATAACGGTTCGACAAGCGTTGTTTATCAAGGTGTTTAAAATGTGACTCTTGAATAAAGGCCACATCTATATTGTGCCTTTTAAGCCAATCAAGACACATTGAGCGCTTAATGGGACCATTTAAACCATTTATATTCCAACTAGCTATGTGTAACATCGACATTAATACAAACAAGACTGAGCAAGGTTACATGTTCCTGTATATACACTATAGTAGACAATGTAGAGATCCAATTAATCCACCCCATGTCGCCAAAAAAAAGAAAAAGAAAATTAAAATATGACAATAAATTAAAAAAAACAATGTAAAATTGCAAAACTCACATCTGACATAACCTAACAAGGTGGCAAAAACCACAGACAAAACACCCACTATTTAGGCACCTGAACTGAGAAAGGCGGCTATCACACCGTTACAAGGCCCACCCCTAAATCATTATTTTGTGTACCCAATCCAATATCAAAAGAGCAAAAACAGTAGAAACTGGCCACATTAAAAAAGAAAAGAAAATTATTCATCAAATTAGTCATCCGTACATGCACAAAAATCTTGAATTTACTTCACGTAAAGCAAATAATATAGTAAAGAAACCCACAACACACATCCTCTCTTATTGTCAGATAACAGTTACCTTAGGGATGCCCTGAGGTGTGTTTGTCTGTGCAGAATAACGCTTTACTCATCCAACAGTCCTGTGGTAGTAGATTCTGGGAGCCAGATATCATATCCCTTCGTTAGGCCGTCGGCCGGGTCTGAGCACCAAGGAAATCCTCAGCATCTGCCTGGGTCTCAAAAAGGTGCACTTCAGACCCGCGGGACAGCTTTAGTTTAGCCGGATAAATCAGGAACGGGATGAAACTTTGTTTCCTCGCTGTTTCCATCGTTTGGGAAAGTGCGCGGCGTCGTTTGAAGGTGTAGTTGCTGTAGTCAGCGGCGAAGCGAATCTTTTTGCCGCCGGCCTCTACCCGATGGCCTCTAGCTGCCTTCAAGATGCGGTCCCAGTCCGTGTAGCGTAGCATCTTGCAGTTCAGGGTGCGGGATCCAGTATCGCGCTCCGGGCCTATACGATGTGCCCCCATCACCTCCATCTTTCCGTCGTTAAGTACAGGAAACCATGTAATGAGCGAAGATGAAACAAATTTCGTTGCGTCTCCTTTTTCAACTGTTTCTGGCAAGTTGATAATGCGAACATTATCCCTGCGGGACCTGTCCTCAAGCTCTGCCATGTGTGCTTCCAGTTTGGAGCATGCTGTTCGGAAAGACTTCTCATGTTTAACCAGCTGGGTGGAGAGATCTTTATAGTCCTTTTTCAGCTTCCTAATATCAGTTGTGTTCGTCGTTACCTCCGTTTTTATGTTATCCAGCCGTACTTCAAACTTTGGAAACTGATTCTCGATGAAGAATCTATAATTTTAAAAAGGCCTTGTAAATATTACAGCTTTTATGTATTATATTAACAATTATACATTATTCAGTTTCCTTGTTCTGTTGTAGTTGTGAAAGTGTTGAATGATGACCAATGATGAAACTGTTGAGGCTTTTGAATTCAAAGCCTTTTGAATTATGCCTGTCTTGTTCCCTTTCACTACTCATTTAGTTTTGGTTGTAATTGATATTTTTTTCTTAGCAACTTCAGAGCATAGATATAGTATTCCCTTATAAGTGTTGGATTGCAACCAGCTGTTTTTTAATACATCCAGCAGACGAGGAGCACTGATAGTTTTCATGTGAAATTGTGTTTTTGGCCACCTGTCAAATTTTTACAATAAACACTCAAGTGAAATTGAACCAACACAACATCATCCATAATGTTCAGAACAAGATTACTTAACCCAATTTCACCAACAAAAATGTTTAGTAATTACTAGGGGTGTGACGAGACGCTTACTCCACGAGACGAGACACATCACGAGATTGGGTTCACGAGAACGAGACGAGACGAGATTTTTAAAAAAAATTTAAAGAAATCATCGATGAAATATATGAATGGAAAATAGTTTTTTTATTCAACTGAAAAATCACAAAATGCAAAACAATTTAGGTGCATTTTGAAATCAACTATTAATGATGAATGTTATTTAACTTTTTTTTTTACTATTTTAATGAATTATATGCAGTAAAGGACGTGCTAACACTGCAAAATGTTTTGTATAAACTCTACCAACTGGCTTCTGCCCTGTACAATTTCACACAAGAAATCTAACTCCTTTCCACAAACCGAACATAAAAAAATAAACAGTATAAATAAAATAAATGTGTAAATAACAGAAAAATAACACTTTAAATGCAAACAGTAAGTGTATCAATAACCAAAGTACTGCTCTCTCAAAACTACAAGTGCAAACAGAAACAATTTTTCATCATATGGCCTCACGAGACAACTTTTCACCTCGACGAGAAATCTCGTCACGTTTTAATCTCGCGAGATCTCGTACAACGAGATCTCGTCACACCCTTAGTAATTAACTATATTACTTTCCTCTAGCAGCATGTTTCTTATGCGCTGAATATTCATTCCTGAAGCCCCTCCTCTTAAGGACACCAAGAACATTATTTTTGTTGTGTGCTGGTCCAGTTTTGCCTTGAACGTTGCCTCGAGGTTTATAGTGGTGATCCTCCTGAATTCTTCATTTATCTGCATACATATAAGACACAAATGACAAAAGCACAATTTGGTAATGTAAAAAAATTGCCCTAAAATGAAAAATGGTTCACAGCTGCATCAAAAAGAGCAGGCCATCAGTCTTTTAGGTTAGGGACTGGTGGTGCTTCATTCACAACCTCCTGCCTGCGAATGGAGAATGTCTTCGCCATTTTTTCATTGATGGTCCGGCAATTGTTCCTTTTCTTTACATCATCAAGGAGCTCCAGTCTTTAATGTTCCAAGCTTTCTTCAGTTTCTCCTTGTGGATGAGGGGGTAAATAGTTTACCTCGGCCTTTTGTGGCTTTTTGATGTTCTTTGCCGGTGCTTTCTCATGTGCTTGCTTCTTTTTGAGAGAGTTCACATCAAGCTCAGGGCATCCAAGCCCTCTCAATTTAGATCTGTAGTTAGCCATTTTATATTTTAGTCTTTGTATCTATTCGTAGCATCCATAATATGATCCAGGTTCTTTAAGGCAAGAATGCTGCTTAATCAGCGCCTCAGCAACATTAGACAACTGTAAACATACAGAAAGATGCTTTCAGACAGTTTCTCAAGGATGTAAGGGAGGATTGTGGTAAAATTGAGTTGAATTCCCTCCTTCTTGAAGCTTCATCTCCTGAGGCAAGCACAAGCTCTGCGTCATAGGCAAAGCCAGGTACAGGAAATACAGTAGGCCAACGCTGTGAACGCTGGGTAACATGTTCAGGTGATGAAAGAATCAGTGTATCCTGCGATCCAGAAGAGCTGCTGGTATTGAGTCTATTTTTGTTTTGAAAAAGGCCAGGAAATAATTACAGTTCTCTTCTGTAGTTTCTCTGAGTGAGGGGGTTTGTGGTTTGAGAAGATGATGTATGGTAGAGAACAACTGCTTGGAGTTTCCGGGACTGTTTCTGATGACGTTTGAATAGAACTGTGACCGTGCCTCTTTGCGTGACTGAGTAGTCCTTTTGATGTTCCCAAAAAGCTTGTTTGTCCACTGGGAGACCTGTGGCTTTGTATCTCCACTCAATGGCATGCCCAGATGCCTTCATTTTCCGTAGCTCACTGGCGTACCAGGGGCTGAACGGGAGAAAGTGACTATTGTGGTTTTGACTGGGGCAAGGAGATCCAGGATACTCTTTAGGGTGTTGTTGTGGTAATCCGCAGTGTCCATGGCAGGTCAACAGTTTACAGAAAGGAGATGTTGGAGGTCGGACGCCATAGTCTCTGGGTTGATGTTTTTAAGATTTCTGAAGCAGATTTGTTGTTTGGGCTTGATAAGGGTGGACAGTGAAGACATCTTCATGAAAATGGCCTTGTGGTCGAAAACACCCAGATCATAGACCAGAAGATTGCATTTACACTAAAACATCTGGTTGGTGCCAGGTTTCTGTAAGGCACATCAAATCCAAACACCCATCCAGAATAGGGTCATGTATGAGGCAAGATTTGTTTGTGATGGATTGTGCATTAAACAGTTCAATCTTGATGGTAGATGGAGTAGTGTGTATCTGTATTTGCCGGAGTAAACTGAAATCCACGCCACGTTTTCCATCCCGGTCAGTGCGTAGTGTTGTCGTGGAATCTCTAGCGTCCTAGGAATGGCAGCACCCTGATAATGTGTTGGAGATGCGACGAGGCATGCGCCAGACCAGAGGGAAGGGATGTTGTGTTTCGACCGGGAGAAAGCAAACTTTCGGCTGCAACTTCTGTGTATGTAACACGGCCGGCAAAGTAGTCCAAGTTGTTTAATAACCGATATGCACGATGGAGCGGTGTAGTTGTTGAATTTCTTCAGTTCGATGACGGCATACTTCAACATCAAGCCAGTCGTGGAGAGTGGTCTGTTAGCCGTTAGCAATGCCCGTTATGCACGGGAGAGAGAGCCATTAGACACAATAGGCAAACAGCAGTGACTTTGCGTTGAGACCTCACCAACATCAGCAGTCACTTCGGGTGAAAGTCATTCGACGGCAGACAGTGATAAATGGATACGGGAAACTACAAGCAATGGCAAACTGGTGAATAGACATCTGCTGGCGTCGGCGGAATCCATACAGAACACATACAATCCTGTTAAGGGGAGGTGAGGACAGGACCCAAATGCAGCAAAGAGACAGCAGGCGGGAGCAGGAGTACAGCCGTTTATTTTAACACAGTTCAGTTCAATAGAAAAGCCCCGAGGGCTAGAGGCACTGGCCACATCCGGGAACCTCGGGGAAAAACAAAAAGGTCCAACACAGGTCTGGGGGTCTGGAGACAAAAAAACAAGGGAGCAGAAAAAGGAAAAGCAAGGGAAAAGGGGAACAGCGACAACTCACAGACAAAATGCTGGAGACTGGCAGGAACATAAACACGGCAACACAACATAAGGATTTGGCAAGTGACAAAGGGAACACTGGGATTAAATACAAGAGGTAATGAGGTAATGGGGAACAGGTGAGACATCAGGTAAATCACATTAGGGCGGGGCTGGACAATCAGACAGTCAAAAGTAAAGCTAGACAAGACTAGACAAGACAGGAAACCATACTACCAAAATAAAACAGGAAACAGAATAAACAGACACAGGGGAACACAAGACAGGACCAACAACACAAGACTGGGGAGAAAACTGAGACAAAAACACAAGGAAGGCCAAATGGGAAAACAACCCCACACAAAAACCCCAAACCACAACAGTACCCCCTACCCCCCAACAAAAAGAGGGAGCGAGAGAGGGACTGGAAAGGAGAGAGGGACTGGAAGGAGGGAACGAAAGGAAGAGACTAAGGAGATGAAGGAGGAGAGGTGACAAAACAAGAGGGGAGACAAGACGGAAAGAGGAGACAAGACAAAGAGAGGAGACGGAAGAAACAGGAGACAGGACGAGAGGGGCAACGTGATGAGACGAAAGGGAAAAGGCGACGAGACAAGGGAGACAAAACGAAAGACGAGAGGGACACAGGAGAGGGGGAAGCTGATGAACGGGGAGACAAGACAAAAGGGCAGGGAGACCAGAAAGGAGGTGAGAAAAACAAAACAGGAGACAAGACGGAGAACAGAGGACGCAAGAGGAGAGGCAGTGAGACGAGAGGAGACGGGACAAGAGACCAGACGAAGAAAGAGCACTAACAGAGGGTACAAGGAAGGAGGAGTCCAGAAAAAGGATGGAGACGGGCGGCGAGCGAGGGACCAGAGAAAGGGGGAGTGGAGAAGGGACTAGGGGCAGGGACAGAGAGAGAGAGCCAGATAGAGATGGGGAGACGACAAGACACAGGGAGCCAGACAGACAAAGAGAGCAAAACAAACAGGCATAGGGACCGAAAGAGACAGAGGGGGAAGGACACAGAGAGCAAGACAAACAGGGAGAGAGAAAGAGACACGCGGAAAGAGAGCGAGATACACACAAACAAACAGAGGGAGAGAAAGGGACAGAGCTCTGTCGGTTCTGCTCTCTGTGTCTCCCTTGCTTTGTCTCCCTCGTCTTGTCTCTTCCTCGGTCGTCCCGTCCCTCTCCTTGGTCTTGTCTTTTCCCTCATTTTGTCTCGTTCCTGGTGGTCTTGTTATCGCCTTACTTGTTTCCCTCTCTACCCCTTTCTACCTGTGCTTTTCTCTCTCCATGTGTCTGTCTGTCTGACTCCCTACTTTCCTCTCACTCTCTCTGCGTCGCTCTGTCTCTCTCACACAATCTCTCTCTCTGTCCCTTGCCTGTCTCCCTCTCTGTGTCCTTCTCATCTCTCTCGCGTTTCGTTTCTTTTCTAGCCGTCTCATCCCCGTCCTTCCTGCCTTGTCCCCTTGCCTTGAGCCTGTTGCTCTCGATGTTTTTGTCTCTCTCTCCCCATTCTCTCATCTGGTCCCTGTGTCTGTCTGTTTTGCTGCCTCTTTGCCTGTCTGGCTCTCTATGTCTTGTCATCCCTCCGTCTCCCTCTAGCTCTCTCTCTGTGCCGCGCAGTCCCTGCCCTTGCTCCCTTTCTCTGTCCCTCTCCCCCAATCCCTCACTTGTCTACAGTCCTCTCCTTAGCTTTCCCCGTGCCCTGTCCTTATGTCCTCCCTCGTGCCATCTCTTCATGTCCTCTCCTCGCCCCATCTCCTTATTTGTCTCCCTCACTCTGTCCCTTTTGTTCCCTGAGTCTGTTTGTCTTGCTCTCTGCATCTTGGGACAGAAAGGCAAAGGGACACAAAGAATCAGACAGGCAGAGACAGAGAGACACAGAGGGAGGTAGGGAGACTGACAGGGACAGAAAGGGACCCCAGGGAGGGAATTAGGAGGGGCTAGCAAGTACACGGGGGAGCTGAGGAGTGGGCGTACAGAGAAGCCTTCGCCGGGACACATGAAAAAGCCCGCGGAAGGGCGCACGAAAAAAGCCCATGAGTGGGCGCACGAAGAAGCACATGAGTGGGCGCGCGAAAAAGCTCATTAGTGGGAGCACAAAGAAGCCCATAATTGGGCATACGAGGAGCCCGAGAAAGCCCACGGGGGGGGCGCACGAGGAGCACGAGGAAGCCCACAGGGGGGCACACTAGGAAGTCCATGAGTGGGCGCCCAAGGAGCACGAGGAACCCCACGGGGGGGCGCACAAGGAACACGAGGAAGCCCACGGGGGGGCACACGAGGAAGCTCGCGGAGGGACAGGACCGGCTTGGCAGGGACATATAGGACAGACGTGGACGCAGAGGGGACAGACTGAGATAATAAGGTAACAATAACACACAAAAACCCCAAACCACAACACAATCCACACTGTTTACAAGTGAGCAACGACACTAGTATAACATTCTGGACGTAATACTAATCAATAATTATACTGTATAGCCTGGTTGTGTAGCAACAACTGTTGCACAAAGGATTTCGGTCAGAGAAGCGGCGAACAAACAATGGCAGCGTCCTCTCTCAACCGCATGTTCACTGAACTTCTGGCTGTGGCAAAAAACATATTTTCGACGTTCTGTGTGTGTGTCGCGTTGGGTCGCGGCAGTTTGCTGCTATGATAACCAGCCACGACTTGCCTTGCAATGGAAAACGGACTCACAGTGACACGAGTCAAGTAGAGTAGAGACGAAGCGAGTAGAGATATTACCAGCAATGGAAATACGCCAATTTCTCCCGCTCTTCTTTGTCTGGTAGAAGGCGTGAGCAAGCAGCAAAACATGTCCGGGCAAGTTCAGAACTGAACTCAGCTTTTGAAAGATGACAATGACAAGCAGCACCAGAGATGGCAAAAGTACTCACTTCCCATACTCAAGTAGAAGTACAGATAATTGTGTTAAAAAATACCAAAAACAATTTACCTAAAGCATAAAAATAAAAGTATCCTTGCGAATGACAAAACTACCTGGACCAGACAGATGTTACTAGAGAACAAGCTGAGAAACTACAGTGGACATGGAGAAAAGGCTCTTTATTTGCCCTTGCCTATATTTTGAATTGCTGTCTGCCAATGGGCCTAAAACATATAGCTTATTTATTGTGACAGCAACTGGGACTCCAGGTTAATAAGATTCTGACTGAGTAGCAAGATATGAATTCAAGTGTGATTTTGTGAGAAGTCTGTGTATATTCCCATCCAATTAGATTCAATTTGGTATTGATGACGCAAAAATAATAACTAACTCCAGTCAAATTATTTTAAATTTAGTGAGGACTAGATTAGGACTGGATTTAAAGCTGATTCTGGTTTCCAACTTGGCCCTAGGTGTGTCTGTTAAAACACGGACAGAGACAACTTCTCTCTGTTGATGCTTTATCACAATCAAGCATCAGCATAAACATGGGCGTGGGTAGCTCTGCTATCCCAGCTAACAATTTTTTCCCCTAACTTTATCTTAACATTGCAACCTTTAGCGAACGTTCCCCTAACGTTTTCTTAACAATGGAACCTTTAGCGAATCTCTCCTCTATCTTCCTATCTTTTCATTTATGTGTATCCATGATCCCAGAAATGCGTGTTACTAACCTAGCTCTGGGGAGTCATTCCCCGGAGTACTTATGTTCTTTTTTCCCCAGCATGTTCCCTCGGATCAGGGATGCTCCAAAATCATGGTAGCAGCTGTCGCCATGGTCCCGCTACACGTTCTGCGGTGCCATGTTCATCTGCTACACTCTGCAGTGCCCAGCTACGTCCTGCTGTGCCTTGTAAGGTCGCACAGTGCCCTGCTATGCCATGAACTACTACAAAGAACTGCTACAAACTACTATTTTTTCTATTTTTGTTATTTCCACTAACCCAAACCGGCCCGTCAGACACCGCCTACCAAGAGCCTGGGTCTGTCCGAGGTTTCTGCCTAAAAGGAAGTTTTTCCTCGCCACTGTCGCACTGTTGCTTGCTCTGGAGGAAACTACCAGAACTGTTGGGTCCTTGTAAATTATGGAGTGTGGTCTAGACCTACTCTATCTGTAAAGTGTCTTGAGAAAACTTGATATGAATTGATACTATAAATAAAATTAAATTGAATTGAAATATTCAAACAAATGGAAATATGCAGCTGATACACATTTTTATGTAAGAAAATGTCAAAATTTGACTTTTATCCATTCTAATATCACCATCAAAATATTACTGTATTTAGACTTGCCCATCCAGTTTTCTGGAGGCCCACCTACAATCAACATCCCGGCGCCGCTGCCGGTTGCCACCAAAAAGCTCTCTCCAATGTGGAAACCTTGTTTTGACCATTTGACTCATTTGACTCATAAACATGTATCAATGTGAGGAGCATGTGAATTTTCCTCCAAGACGCTGCATGACCTGAGACCTTGTTTTGAGTACAAAGCAACTTTACAGCCATTACTTACTTAAAGATCCCATTAATATGTTTCCAAGACAGAACAATGTAGAGTCTCCTACAAAAAGTTTCCTGTTAAAGGGGTGACAGAATGGTTGTATATTCTATCACGCTGTTCCTTTATGTCTCCTGATAGGGTATGTAACATTTGTTGGGCTGAAAATGTTGCTTTTGCTGTTCTTTTGGCCCTCATACCACCCTGCTAAATTGACCTGGCTTGAAACAAGAGGTGTTCTGCCTTATATGGTCTGCTCATGAATATTTAAATAAGCTGCGCGCTGATTGGTTGGTGTGCAACAGGATCAACAACACTCACTAAAACATCAAAGGTGGAGATAGCATGGCGACTTCAGCTGTTGAATGGTATCTGTTTGAGCCTGAATCAGAGGAAGGATCTGATGTAGAGGAGCAAACTGCCCGGAGATTGGAAATGACTCCTTCAAACTGGTAAGTTTGGTCATTTAGCATTTACTTGCATTTTCAACACAAAGCCCAACATTAGCCGTCTGCTTGTTTTTAGTATCGTAAGCAACATAAGTTTGCACACGGACAAATATTTTACAACTTGTACCCTCGCAGTTTCAGTCAAGATGTCCAGTTGGCTAAAAAGTTAGTGGCCAGTTCATAGAGCTGCTCACAATGAAAGTCTCTTTGATTGTGATTATGAGTTACGTACATTATTTAACACGTAGTAGTATTATGTTATCTCACAACAGGACATCCATTTAGCGGTACAGGAGCCTACTATTTTTGTTCAGTTTGTATGCTACGTCTAGCATTATTACTACTCTCGCCTGGGTCAGTAGGTCAAATGTTATCTTGGAACTACTATCCTGCTGATTAGATCTGACTTTGAGATTATTACCTTTATAACATGTAGTAATGTGTAAAATTAGGGTTAGGGTACTACGGTGCATCCATCTTACCTTGGCCGGTGTTCTTGTGGAAACTGTGCACAAATGCCCCAGGAGAGAGAAAATATATGTTGCCAATAAATACATCAGGTAATTAAAGATTAGATACATTAACTCAAGCTACTTTATGCTTTCTGCTCATTCAACATTATGAAATAACAACAAGCTCATTGTTTGTTTTTACAGGTCATGAAAAGAATGACCTAGATTCCTGAGGAGATAACCTGTATGACTCACCATCCTGGCCTTCATCTGGTGTGCCTCAATATATATTCTTTGCGAAATGCAATGAATATTTACAGAGTTGACCATGGCCAGTTGAGAATCAGAGGGATGGAAAGGTGAGGCCAATTTAAACCACTTTTAGCAGTTCTATAACAATATCCATTGATTATTGGTTCAGCATTATTTCAAAAACACAGTATTATCAAGACAACAAAAGGAAAAACTTTATTTAGTTTCAAAACAATCATCATTACTCTGAAATCTAAAAGATAAAAAATTTGATTGTCCACTACACCCTGTTCTCTTTGCAGGCAAAAATGGCTATAGGACATTTGTGAGCTGGTGCTGGGGATTTTCTTGGTAGAAGTGTCCATGTCGTGATCCCCCCTTGTGTCGTGCTGCGTATACGGAGGGAGTTTCTGGATGCTTCAGGGCAGTATGTCGGGTTGGGTGCCTGTCGAGCTAAGCACACAGGTCCTGGGGCACAGGAATCTGCCGGACTGCTTCCAGATGAGGAAGGGGGTCATGGATGATCTCCTCAAACACCAGTCGCATCAGGTCTAAGACATAGCCTGTTGTGTGTGTGTGAAAAGTCATTTTTAGCACCTATACCATTGCACATTCAGATTTGTTGTTTGTAGTGTGTGAAAAGTTATTTTTAGTGCCTATACGATGCAATTTTTAATTGTGTTGTAATAAAAAAATATATTTAAACTTATAAATTGTTGGCTCTGTCTTCACTTCTTTGACGGTGTAACCTCCCCTTTTGGCCTTTGGTAACAGACGTCTGTACATTAGTTTCCCTTTGGCTGTCCTCCATTGTGGCTGCAAGATACAACCTGAAACAAAAAACATAAATTTTGTAACATAACTGTATTACCTTTTACACACACCAAGCAAAATACTCCAGTTAACTCACAGTAAAAGCAGTTGCTAAACCTCTAAGCTTAAAACTGAAATGATTTGCATTTATATGGCCGGCAACTAGGCTTGATGTCTCTAGACCATTGCTCGTGTCTCACTCCTTCAATGAACAAAACCAGTTTCTGCAGACAATTTGTCCCCCATTCACATTTGCCTTTTCTAAAGACTTGTTTTGTTGAATGACAAAGTTCATAGGGCATGTACATACCTGCAAAAGGCATCTTCAACACACAATCCTACCTATTGTCCAAATTATTTTCACCAGCCTCCCCCACAAAAGGAAATGCAATTGATTAAGATCAGACCAATCAGCGATAATCCAGATGAATAGTTCTATTCCTACTATAATTAGTCTACTGATGTGTTGTGAATGGCTCACATATTAGATGAAAGTCACTCACTCATCATGGTAACATTCTTAGATAACACTGCTCTGGTAAATACTACCCAGTCACAATGCTACACAAACACCATAAAAGGTCTGGTTTTGTAAGAATAATTACAAAGGTTACCTTATATGATATGTGAGGTCTTAATGTCATGAGACAGTTGTGTCCCCCGAGATGCCACACTCAGAGCAACTGTTTGGCAAGCTGCATCTTTCTTGTCTTGTTGTTCTTGTGATATACTATGAAATAAAAAAAACTGCAAATCAATACACTGCAGTCTACATACACACTGTTTTTACGAGATTGACTAGATATCATACGAAATTATAACGTTTCCAGTTCTGTTGTCGAAGCAAACAGGATGACATAGCTAGCTAGCTAGCTGAGTAACGTTACAGCTTAGCTAGCAACCAAACTATCAGGATTCTACTCAGCTGCAGTTAGCTTTCTTGCTAAAATACAATAAAAATTAACCTGACAAAGTGGACAAACATGCATCGTGAACTATAGATGTAGCTACATGACAACACGGGGTATTTATTCGAATGGAACAGTTAGGAAAATGAAACGTTAGCCCCTTTACCATTAAGTTGATCAACACACATTCAGCCTATGCTAGCTACAGGACGTTAGCATTGCTAATGTTACTGTTAGCAACGAAATCATACTTACAGCTTGTGGTTGGGATAACCATACAGTCGGAACAGCCCCTTTTTCATCAACAGCAGCTTAGCAAATCCTGCTTTAAATTGTCCAAAGTTTTGAAAACTGTCTTTGGGGAAAAAGTTCACAGGGATCTCCTTATAAACATCTGCCATGCCCGTCGAGTGTTTTCTTCCTTGACTATGAGAAGTGTCTCCGTTCCCTGTACAGCCTGGAACACTGCATTTGCAACCATTTGCAATTGGTTTATTGTCAATATCCTGGAAAAAATTCTTAACTTTCTTCTTAGTAAAAGTACACTAATAAAGTACACAAGCAGCGTTCTCAGTCGGACATCTAATTGACCTAACGCTAGCTCCATTAGGAACTGTTCTCAGGTCAATGGCCTGTATGTAAATGTTGGGGCATTACCGTTCTCCCAATACATCCATGGGCGTGACAAAGCTACAGGTTTTGAGATCCTGACGTCATCTTTTAGCTTTGTTGGGATTCGCCCGTTTTCAGCGGCAGTTTCAAAATGTGAAATTTTCAGAGGAAAGGCATGTCAATGGGATTTTAAGCTTTTATGTATATCCTGTTTACCCACCGAACTGTCGTTATTCACATATGACAGGGTAAAATCGGTTTTGCATTCTATCACCCCTTTAAATGGAAACCTTGTTTTCATTCCTCGCAATACTCGGGATTTATAAAGAATTTCCATGCATAATATGGTGCCAGTATTACATAATCTTCTGACCATGCGTGAGACGGTCCCAAGGCTCCCAAGGCTTTGTAGACTACGTTTTAGTGACCTCCAATGGTAACACAAAATATCACAAGGTAAAGTAAATGTAAATGTGCTGTATTTATATAGCGCTTTTCCAGTCTTAACAACTGCTCAAAGCGCTTTTTGAGCAGTTTTGGATGCAGAGCCTGCATCCAAAACACCTGCGCCACTTAATTACTCTGATGAAGCCAATATGACTCCAATCAACAGTTTACTGGACTTAATTAACCTATTGGGACAAAAAATAAATAGCCCTACATTTCCCGATGGCCTGTGCATGCAACCATGAATGTATTAAGAGAACTTAATACATCTTTGGAGTGTAGCAGGAAGCCCCAATTCCAATGAGAGTGCTCAAAAGTGCATAAAGAATTCATGAAGCTCGGATCTTCCGCGGTGACTGGCCCATGACGTCACAATGGGCATGTGCATTAATGACAGTTTGTATAGCTAGTTTGTTGATATACATGGCAAACTCATGAACTCGCAGTTTCATTGACGTACGAAACGTACATTACATACATTACAGCTACAGGACCTCGGGAAAACCGTCATATGAGCGTGCCCAGTGCAGGGCAATATTGGCAGGCGCAGTCCCGTGGGTCTGCTCGCATCCATCATGCTCTAGATTCAGCTACTAGTGAATGTTAACGTGTTCGGGCTGGTAAGTTGATGTATCCCCCAAAACATTATCTGCTGAAATATACACTCACCGGCCACTTTATTAGGTACCCCATGCTAGTAACGGGTTGGACCCCCTTTTGCCTTCAGAACTGCCTCAATTCTTCGTGGCATAGATTCAACAAGGTGCTGGAAGCATTCCTCAGGGAGTTTGGTCCATATTGACATGATGGCATCACACAGTTGCCGCAGATTTGTCGGCTGCACATCCATGATGCGAATCTCCCGTTCCACCACATCCCAAAGATGCTCTATTGGATTGTGACTGTGGAGGCCATTTGAGTACAGCGAACTCATTGTCATGTTCAAGAAACCAGTCTGTGATGATTCCAGCTTTATGACATGGCGCATTATCCTGCTGAAAGTAGCCATCAGAAGTTGGGTACATTATAGTCATAAAGGGATGGACATGGTCAGCAACAATACTCAGGTAGGCTGTGGCGTTGCAACGATGCTCAATTGGTACCAAGGGGCCCAAAGAGTGCCAAGAAAATATTCCCCACACCATGACACCACCACCACCAGCCTGAACCGTTGATACAAGGCAGGATGGATCCATGCTTTTATGTTGTAGACGCCAAATTCTGACCCTACCATCCGACTGTCGCAGCAGAAATCGAGACTCATCAGACCAGGTGTAACCGATTGGTTAGAGGTTGGTCATGTGAACGGTCACGTGACCAAGGCGGAAATAAAGGCTCCGCCGAAAGAGCTCACTGTCTCTTGGTCTGCTGCTGTTTTCTGGCGTGTGTGGGTCTCGGGTGCTACAGCCAAAGCCAAGCGTCTGCGGTGTGTCGTGTGCGGGTCTCGGGTGCTACAGCCAAAGGTGAATTTGGTGACATGTTTTGCACTTTTGTGAGACAACTGTAAAGGTTCTAATGTCTGTCTGTTTCGTTCGTACAGCCAAAGCCAAGCCAAGTACACAAAGTCCGAGTGTCACTGCTGTTTTGCCTTGCCCGTGTTTTAGTTATTTTATGTGTTATTGACTGTGTTGTCTATTTTTGATTATTTTATTAACTTTTAACTGATAAAGCGCCCGTGTTTTTGGTTTGTTTTATGCTTTATTGTTTGTGTCACAAGGTGGTTTTTGGGAGAACGTGGTCAAAGTCTGAGTGTGTTTGTCCTTGGGACTTTTTAACTAGGTCTTAGATTTGAGGAACATTGATGGTTGTGTCAAGTAGTGGATAACAGGTGGTGACGTATAACAAGCTGTTTTTTTATTAAATATATTGCATGGTTTTAGTGTGATTTGCATGTGTTGGTTTTATTGATATTTATTTAATTATATAATTCACCTGCTGCCACTGTAGCAACCAATAGTTTAACAAATTCCTGTGCTTTTCTAAATTTTATAAAGTACCCTTTTTTTTACCAGACTAACTTAATTTCTCCCAGACCCTAAACATTTGTACTTTTGCTTTCTTTGTTAGATTAGTGGTGTTATTTGGTCTTTTAGTAATTGTTAGTTTTTATTTCTTTTAATGTACAATAAATCATTTGAATAGTCAAAACAAAAAACGTCTCTGATTACTTTGTGGCCTGACCTGCGTAGTGGGAACCCCTGGGATTATTAAAAATCAAATTCATATGGTAAACTCTTTGGGTGGAAGTCCCAAGGTGGCGTTGTCTAAGTGGAAATTTTTAACTTTGGCTAAGCCCTCCCGGGGGCCCCGGGGTTAAAAATATGGTTGTCGGCAGGATCCCCCCTTCCGGACTTTGGTTTTTATTTTTTGGCGGGTGTTTAAACTTTTGGGTTTTTGTTGTTTTAAATGATTCTTGCATATACGGGTGGTGAATGTTTTAAAGGCAAAACAGTTGGAATCCCCCGGGGGAATCAAAAACGAATTTCCACTGGGGGAACCTTCCTGGGAGTGTCCCATCGGTTTTTTGGGAAAAGCCCCAGGATAAAGAGCCCCAAAATTTGCGGGAAAAAGTTTAAAGGGCAGCTCCGGGCCAAAAAGGACAGTTTTTTTGCAAAAAGGGGGTTTTGAGACCCCCCCCGGGCCTAGTGCTTTTAAAACACCACTAATTTTCCCTATCCCTGTTTAAAATCGAACGTGGGGGGTTTAGGGTTTTCCAAGAAAAAAAAATTGTCCCCGGGGTTTTTTAGAGGTTCCCCTGGCATCAGGATAGAGGAGGGGTTTGGAAAATTAGGGGCTAGTTTCGAGCTGGAAAACTTGGGTACCCCTTACCAGGCCTTTTTCCCTTTTTTGTCACTTAAGGGATGGCAAAGGAAGATCAGTAAGGCCCCAGAAAAAAATGGGGCCCCTAAAAGAAATTCCCTACTATCTACGGGGATTTAAATTTTGGGGGCCCCAAATCTTATGTGTCCTTTGCGGGAAGATTTTTTTTTTCCCAAAAAAACAGCTGGAACAAACTTTGCGGGAAAATATTCCCATCCTTTTTTCGTTTTAGGAGAAGGTTGTCGAGGTCCCCCTAATAGAAGGGCTTTCCTCTGTACGGGCTACGGACCATTTTTGTAGAAAATGTTAATGATTCTGCCTTCGCGGGAGCTGAAAACTTGTTCGGGATAGGCTGGGGCGCTCTCACTGTTTGATGGGGCATGGGGGGCCTTTAAAGGATGGGAGCGGGGGGTTCAGCTTTGGGGGAGATAAAGGGGCATTAGTGCCCCCTTTTTGGGTGCGGGTAAAATTTCCCTACACTGTAAAACCCCGGTTTATTAACCTTACTTAAAAAAGGCATAAAACCGATTGCATTTAAAAAAAACTAAGTCCCGGGGAATAGGTATTGCGTGTTGTAACCCATCCCTGTTTTTATAGTATACTTACGCTTGATTTTTAAAAACCCTAAGACTTTTTTGGTTCTTTGGTACTAGACCATTTATTTGGGGTGTCCCTGATTTAGTATAGACTACCAAAATTTCCTATTCAAAAAACTAAAAATGTCATGTGAACTTTCTTTGTGGGGTACTCAAACCCACAATCTTTTTAGTTAGCTAAAATTTTACAATTCCGCCCCCTTGGGAATTTCTTTTTTTTTTAAAAGTTACTTAAGGGGGGGAAAAAACCCCGTTAAAAAAGCCCAAATCCTGTTTTGTGTAAATTAAGAAAACCAACACTTTACCTTTTTTCCTTTTACAGAAATCAATTAGACTTGAGTTTGGTTTTTCAAAGAAAAATTAAAAAAATCTAAACCCCCCAAAACGCTCCCCCTATTTGCTAAATCTTTTTCTTTTTAAACCCTCACTATCCCTTGTCCCCAAAATGTACCCAGAAAAATAAAAAGAAATAAATCAAAAATCTTAAAAAAAACAACCACATTAAGTTGAAACAGGTTTTTTTCCTAAAAACCCAAAAATTGTTATTTGGGTTTAAAAAGCTAAAATCAAAGTTTTTAAAACCCATTTGAATCTGGTTTAATTATGAAAAACCTTGACATTTTTTTTCTGATTTTTTTATCACCCCTTAAAAATTATTTTGTTGTTTTGGCCCGCCCACCTTGTAATTTAAATAAATAAAATTTTGGCCCTAATTCTTAAACTTCACTGCTTAGAAATTTTTTTTTAAAAAACCCCGGTTTTTACAGATTATGAATTTTTGGGAAAATCCCTTTTTTTTATGAGGATCTGGTACATTTTGAATCCGGCCTGAGACAGCGGGGTAAAAAACTAATTGGTTTCGAGGATTTAAAATGTTATTCAAAACTATAATCAGAAACCAATTAAACAACTTTCCCTTCCCAAAAAGGGTCACGGTAAAGGGGTTTTGTCCAAACCCAGAATATCCTTCTCACAAAACCAAACACACACGCTCCCTTTTCACTACCAAAAAAATTCTTTTTTTTTAAAAAGGAACAGAGGAAGGCACCCCAACGGGTTTTAACAAAAAACTTTTTTCCCCCAATTTTTTTGGGCCCCCTATAGCACAGGGTCCCCCAAAATTGTTCTTCAAAAACCTTCCAGTATAAATAGACAGCCAATGTATTTGGTTTTAATAAAAGACTACATTTGTCTTTTTTGGGGGAAAGAAAATTCCCCCCCTTTGACCTTTTTTTTAAAAAGGTCCTGAAAAATTTTTTTTATTTTTGGGTAAAAACCAAAATTAAAAGGGCCAAAACTTAGTAAATAATAAAAGTGCTGACAGAAAAACCCCTGCCAAACACAAACTACATTTACACCCAAATAATTTTTAACGGGAAACCCAATTTTCCACACATTTAAATGCCCAAAAACACCCGCGGGCCTCTAAAGCCTTGCGGGTAAAACCCTTGGCTGTAAAAAAAATTTTTTAAAAATAAAGCGCTGGACCCACTTTTAAAACAAAATTGTATCCCAAAGGTCACTTTTGATTTTTCCACCCCAACTAAACCGTTTTTTAAAAGGGGGTTTAAAGGGTAGGGGGGGATTTTTTTTTCCTCCCGGGGGCCAACATCACTCTTTTGAATTGAATGTGTTCTTCAGGCTTTAGGTACCCCAAGGGGTATGCAAAACCCCCAAACCCCGAGAAAAAGTGCTTGAGGTGGGTTCGGGAAAGACTGTCCTTAAAAACCTCCTTCAAAAGAGGGCAGTAACACAGGGGGTAAAGAGGGAAATTGATTTGGAGAGAGGCGCCCTTCACGTGAATTTAAACCCCCAAACAGATACCGGGGCCCAGGCCCCTTAGGGGGTCAAAAACCCTTTTTCCCCAACCCCAAAAACCCCAAACCCTTTTAAAACCCAAGAAATTTTGGATTGGCATCATCAATTTTTTATCAACATCTGTCAATTAAAATTTTTTCCCTCCAGCCTTTGGTTTTCACTTCACCCCCCGCTAAAAACATCCACAAAAAAACATAAAGAATTAAGCTTTTCCCTAATAAAAAAATGTATTCAATTTATTCTTTTTTTAATTCAGGACCATGCCTTTTGATGCCCCTCAAAACCCAAAACACGTAAATTTCCAGTTTTGTAGCCCAAGGGAATTTCCTCCGCAGCCCCCAAATGGGCAATTTGGTTTTTTACATAAAAAAAAAGGGATAGTAAAGCATTTTTTTAAAATAAAACCCAAGACAACAAAAGAAAAGAAAAAAAAAAAGAAAAAACATCCCCCCCAATTTTGTTCTAACCCTCACGTGAAAACGTTTTGTATTTTTTTAAAGATGGGGGGGAACTTAAAAAGGATGTTTGTAGCTTCGGGGGTCATCCCCAAAGGCAAACAGGTCCCTTTGGAGAACAAGGGTACCCCACGGGTTTCACTCGGGTTTCTAAAGTGGATAGAACAAAAAAATTTCCAAGATTATAAACCCTTAAAAAGGTTTAAAAGAGGTGTCACCATTTATGTTTAAACATTGCGAAACAGTTCCTGATTGGAGTAGTTTTTAAAAGATCTAATCCACAGCAAAAACTTAATTCTGTAGACGCCCCCTTAAATCAATTTGCGGCAAAACCAAATTTCCTCCCCCAATTTCCTTTTTCCAAATTCCTTTTTGGCTTAAATGCCCCAAAAAGTTTTGGTTTTGGGGTTTAACGGTCACCAAAAACCCCCAAAAAAAAAAATTTCCCCCCCGTAATTGTTTTTTGGGTTTTCCCTTTAAACCTAAACAAACAACCAAAACCGAAAAAAAAAAAGAAAATTTTTAGTTTTTTTAACCTTGGGCTTTTGGTCACCTTTTTTTTTAAAATTTCAAGGAAAACCCAATCATAACGGCATACAAAAAAGGGGAAATTATTCCCCGCTCCTTCCAGGCGGGAACCCCCCCTTTTAAACTAGTTTGGAATCCAAAAAAACTTTGGGTAAACCCTTTGCTTTTTCTTGTTTTTTTGGAGCTTTCAAAAACCTTGCTGGCCCCCAAAACCGGGGCCCCAAACCCCCCCTTTCCCCCCCCTTTCCCCCCCCTTCCGCCCGCCCCCCCCACCCCGGTTTCCCCCCCCCCCCCCCCGGGGGCCCCCCCCCCCCCCGGGGTCCCCCCTTCAACCCCCCCTTTTTTTCCCCCCCTTTTAAAACCCGGGTTTGGTTTCCCCCCCCAGGAAAATTTTTCCGAAATTTCCCCCTTTCTTTAAACGATGATTCTTGTTTTAATTTCCCATGGTCCTAGAGGAGTGAAGACCTTTATCCCCTTTCCACAAAAAAGGGTATTCAGAAAATTTTGAAAGGGGCCTTTATTTTCACATACACTTGCCTCTCCTCCTCTCTATTGGGGGTTCCAACCCAAATTTACGGGGGGGCCGCTGCAAGTAGAGTCTGGGGGGGTTTGGGCCCCCCAAAAATTCCCCAAAAAAACCCTCTATTATCCTAAAAAAAAAAAGGCGCGGAACTGCCGGTGCTCAAAACCCCCCTAGAATTTTTTTATAGGGTTTGGTGCTTTTCCCAAAACAACAACATCCCTTGTCAAACCTTGGGCTTTTTGCCGAAAAAGGGGTACTTACTACTTAAAAAAACGGTTACGCCGCTGTCAGGAGACTATTGCCCCAAATAAACGGAAATGACAAAAATTTTTCAGAACCCGGCCCCGCACAACATTTAACTTTGGGATGTGGGGGAAGGGGGCCACAAAATACCCTCCGGCCCCGTTTTTGGGCCCCCGGGGCCGCGATTTTGGGAAACCCCATGCCCCTATTAAAATATAAATATATATTAAAATTATATCTAGGTATATGGAAAAAATTTTTAAATGTAATGAAAACCCTCACCGGCCACTTTTTTGGGGTAAAACCCGGGGTTCCAAAACGGCTTTTAACCCCTTAATTTTCTAAGAAACCCACACTGGGGGCCAAACCCCGGGGCATTTGGCATGAACCTTTGGTCAAAGAAATTCCCTGCTTTTAAAAACCGGCTCAAAAGGGGGAAAAAAAGGTTTTTGGTGATTTTTAACGGGCATAAATTTTTGGGTTTGCCAGAAGGGCGGGGGGCCCCTGAGTTTTTTCAAAACTGCTAATCTACGGGGGATTTTAAAAACCGCAAAACCTCCTAGGGTTACAGAAAGGTCCGAAAAAGAAAAAACATCCAGTGAGCGGCAGTTCGGGTGGGCGGAAATGCCTTGTTGATGCCAGAGGTCGGGGAAAAGGGCCAGACGGGTTTTCGAGTTTATAAAGGGAAAACTGATTTCAAAAAAACCCCCCGTTAAAAAACCAAAGGGGGGTCGAAAGCACTCTGAAGGGACATACTTTCGAATTTTGAGGCGATCCCGGGAAAGACTTTTCAAACCCTTTCATCCCCTAAACGACTCGCCCTATTGCAACTCACCCACTTCCCCCGCATCAGTAAAACCCCCTTCAAAAGGCCCCAAAACGGGTTCAAACTCAATTTCACTCTCACCCCCAACCGGGGCCCCTCCACATCCGGGGGAAACAAAATCACTCCTTCCAAAAACATTTTTTCACTGGTTTCCCATCTCTCACCCCGGAATCACTAAAAGTCCTGGCCCCACCTCCAAACCCGCCCAACCGGGCCCCGTCATACCTCATGCCCCCCTCCCCCCCCTCCCAAACCCCCCTTCCCCCTAAATCCACCACACCGGTCCCCCCTTTTAAGCCCCCAAGTAAAAGCTCCCGCTTTTTGGGGCCCGGGGCCTTTTTTCCGGGGCACCCCAAAGGGTTTTTGGAATTTCCCTCCCCCATAAATCCCATCTCAGAGTCCCTCCCCTTTTTTTCAGCCCGGCTGAAGACCCATCTTTTGGGTTTTCGGGCCTATCCTTAGTTTTTTTTTTTTTTAAAAAAACCCTGTCTCTACCCTTTTAAGCCTTTGAGCTCGGGAAAAGCGCTATCAAATTCATTTATTTTATTATTAGAGGGGCAAAAGCAGCAGAAACCACCCGGGTGCCACCCCTTTCGTAAAAACCCGAAACTGAGAAAAATTTTTGGCACAACTCATCAAAATTGGAAATAGAAGTTTTAAAAAAAGTTTCCTGGTCTGTAGCCTCGTTTTCCCTGCTGCGACAGTCGAGGTAGGTCAGAATTTTTGGCTTCACAAAAATAAAAGCGGGCCCCCCCCCCTCCCTTGTATCAAGGGTTCAGGCTGGTGGTGGGGTCATGGGGGGGGAAAATTTTCCTTGGCATTTTTGGGGGCCCCTTTGGGTTACCAATTGAGCGTCGTTGCAACCCACAAGCCACCTAGTATGGTTTTCTGACCATGCCATCCCTTTATGACCATAATGTACCCCCCCTTCTTTGGTACTTTCGCGGATAAAAGCGCCAGTCATAAAGCTTTGGGAAACATTTACAACCCGGTTTTTAAAAGACAAAAGATTTTTGCTTTACTAAATGGGCCTCCACAGCACCAGTCTCCAAACCCAAAAAGAGCATCTTGGGGTGTGGTGGAAGGGGGAAAAATTTGCATCAAAAGGTGTGGGAGCCGACAAAAAGCGGCAAATTTGGGGAAAGCCATCATGTCAATATGGACCAAATCCCTGAGGAAACTTTCCCGCCCCCTTTTTTGAAACATTCCACGAAAAATTTAGGAGTTCTGAAAGGGAAAAAGGGGGGCCACCCCCTTAAAAGCATGGGGACCTAAAAATTTGGGCCCTTGGGGGTTTTTATATATATAAATCTTTGTTAATTTTTCTCACCCCCCCAAAAAAACTGGGGCCCCTGGGCCCAAAACCGCTGTGGATCCCTAAGGGATTGCCCCAATCCCTTCTGTAAAAGGGCAAATTAAAATTTTTAGTTAAAAAAAAAGTTCCCCTTAAAATTGATGTGATTGGGAGAGTAAAGACATATTTTTCATACTTTCAAGCATTTTAGGAGAAAGCCCTTTTTTTCCCAAAAAATAAAATCCGTATAATATGAAAATTTGAAATTAAAATTTGGGCTTTTTAAAAAATTCGAAAAATTAAGAGGATAAACAATCCGAATTAAAATTTTAAATTTTTGAAAAATTAGCAAGCCTCACGTTTCTATCAATAACCGGTGTTTTTCTTGTAAAAAAATTGGGAAAGCTTTTATTTAATTTTTACTTTTTTTTAAAAAGGGGGTGCCCTTGTTCCATCCCTCCCTACTGTGCTGGACGGATGGGATTGAAGGAACCCTTAAAAACCATTTGGGTTAAATTTTTTTAAAAAGGGTTTTCAGGGCCTTCTTTAAAATTCCAAAGGGAAAAATAATGTCCTTTTTTTTTCCAAACGCTCATGTAAATCCACGTTTTTTTCTTTTCAAACTTAAAACAGAAAATAGCATTAAATTTAAATTATGTTTCCCCCTAATGGGCCAAACACCCGTGTTGGGAAAATTCACTTTTTTACATAACTGTTCCAAATTCAAAAAAATACATTTTAAAAATTAACTATTGTTCATTTCCCTTTTAAAATTTTAAAAGGTCACAGTACAAACCTGAAATATTTTATAGTTTTTTTTCCCAAATGTTGCCAAGATTTTTTTTAAATTTGGGTTTTTTTTATTTTGCCACTGCCCATAAAACCCCGACAGCATTATTTTAATTTTTTAAAAACTGAAACAAAAGATTTTTTATTTTAAAAATTTTGATTACTTTCTCATAAACCTTGAATGCTATCCGGGTGTTCCTTTTAAAGTAGCCTACCGTTTCCTGTTTGCCCGTGGAGGGAAATAAGGGGGCTTTTTTTCTTTTTTAAAGCTGGCGGGCCAAAGTTTTTCACAAAGCCAGATTTTTTTGCACCTACCAAACCCTTTCTTAAAAAAACTTTTAATTTATCACACGAAGCCTTCTTTCTGCTTTGGGCCCTCCCTGCTGCTTTGTGTTTTTGACTCTTTGGCGGGCCCGTGGGACTGGTGTTGCCAAGGTTTTTTTTTTTTTTTTTTTTTTCCGCTACATATTAAGGGGCCCGTTTGCGGTGGGGTTTTTGCCGGTTTTTCGGCCCGGGAAATTTTTATAGAAAACCTGGCCCCTATTGAACGAAATTATGGCGGGGAAAGGGGGCCCCTTCCCCCAAACCCAAAAAGAAAAGGGTTTTGCAGTACCCTTTCCAGACGTTAACATAAAACCTACGGTCCGGCCCATCGTCAAAAAACGCGTTTAAAGGGACAAAACTGCTGACTAATGTGGCGAAAACTGGGTAGCTTACCAAAAAACCTTTTTTTCTTTTTTCCTTACACTTTTATGTAGCCCAAATTTATTGTAATTAATTTTTAACTCGGGCTTTCCCGTTTATTAAACCCCCATTCCCCCCCCACCCCAAAAACTCCCCCTGTGACTCCCGTTAAAAATAAAAAATTTCTGTAGCTACTTTAAATTTGACTTTTTCCAAACCCTTTTAAAAAGATTTTAGGTGAAACCCGGGGTGGGATTTCAAGCCGCCCCAAAAAAGCCCGAAAATGTGCCTGCCTTTTACCTTTTTTTTTTTAACCCTTGGTAGGCCGCTTATGTTTTAGGCAACAGACAAAACAGAAATTCACACAAAATATAACCCAACTTTTTTGAAAATTACCTTATTAATTTCCCCATGCATGAAAACTCCCCGCAAATTGTCCCATTTAGTCCGTCGGCAACCCCTAACCGGGCCTGACAGGAGCCAAAGTTTTGGGGGCTTCTACTGCGCATGCCCCCATTAGTCCTCAAAACAAGTTAAGAGACCTTTTAAACAAAAATTTTTGCCCTCCCCAAAAAAATGATAAAAAGCTTTTTTTCCCCAAAACCCTGAAATTGATCGTTACTTTGGGAAAAACCAAATTAAAAAAGCAAAACAATTATTTTATACCCAACTACAAACAACCCCCGGCTTTTAAGTTTGACAGCTATTGGATTTTACAGTGTTTGGGGGCAAAGGGGGAAAGTTGCTCATTCCCCCAACCCCTTCCTTCCCCCAACCACAATTACTGAATTTGTGGCCATGAGAAAAAACCCGCCGGCCGGGTTAATCAGCCCGAGCCAAACCCTTTTCCCAAAGCGGCCTCCTTTCCCGCCCCCCTAGATTTAACCGGCCCCGTATGTAAAATTTTTAGACGGGGCCAACAAACCCGGCCCTTTTGCCCGAGATTTTGAAAAGAGGGTCCCCTTTCCCCCTCAAATAGCTTTGTCCTTAACCCCCCGGGTGTCGTTAGCACCCTTTTCCCCAGGGGGAAAACGCTCCCTCTAAGTGCCGACCAAAAATTTTGGGGGGGGGTTCAGTGGGGTCACGGTTTAAAGTCGGGGAGATGAGACGTGGGGGATCGGTTATTGTCCTTGCCCTCCGGTGAATGTTTTAAAAAGGGGGGTATAGACCTAAGGGGGTTTTTTTTTTTACAAAAGGGGGTCTAGGGATCTACCCGGGGGAAACTTCTTTAGAGAAAATTTCCCCGAACCCAAATTTTTCCCCATTTGGGTTTTTAGTTGAAAGGCCGAACCGGGGGTTGGGGCATCCATACCTTTGGGTTTTGTGGGGTTAGAAGGGTTTAAGTGTTTTTTGGGAAAAAAAAGCAAAAACGGGTGTAATTGGGAGTTAAGGACCCCCCTTTTGCAATCCCATTACCAGGGCCCCGGGTTTTGGGTGAACCCCATTCGTGGTTGTTTAGGAGTTTTTTTCCAGTACGGCCCTTTTCCTTTTGACCTTTTTAGCAGTTTCCCAGTGCCCCCTCGCATTTTGGGACAAACCCTTCATTTGTTTTACCAGACAGGACTCAAAACCCCAAACCCCCAAGCCAAACCTCGCTGGTTTCGCGGTAGGGCCCCTTTCCCCATTCCAGGGGGGACTTGAAGGGGTAGCTGCCACTTGTTCCGCTAGTTTTTTTGGGTTCCCCCTTTATCAGGGGGTTTTAAGCCCGGGCCACCCAAAATCCCCCTACCAATGGCTGTTGGGGTCCCCCCGCCTTTTTGACATGTTTTTCGGGGGACCGCATAAATTTCCGATGTTTAAAAGTGTACCTCAAACAATAACTCTTCCCCCCCGTTTCCCTTTTGGGTTGTTTTCCGAACAAAAGGTTTTTGACTTACCAACGGGGGTCATTTTGGGTTTTGGGTTTTTAGCAAGTTTCCCCGCCACCTTTAACTCGCCGGGGGGGAAGGTTTTGCCCATACAAACGGGAAAACCTTTACCCTTAAAGGGGGTTTTAAACCGGCCGAGCGGAACCCGGGTTGAACCCCTGTTTTTTTAAAAATTTGGGAACCCGTTTTTCCCCTTCTTTTGGGGGGGACCTTGGCTGTAAAAAATCTGATCACACCACACCCGCCCCATCGTGTGTGCCCGTAAGGCAGAGGGATCGGGGTTTTTCCCCCCTTTTGACTATGAGGGGGTAAAACTCTATCCCCCAGTTGCTAGAGAAACCCCGTTTTGCCGATTAAATAGCCCCCTCCTCCTGGGCAGGGAAAAAGATGGGGGTTTTTCCTTTTTGTGGACTACCGGCAACTAAACCCTAAGACCCCGGGGAGGTTTTTTCCCCCTCCCTCGAATAGATAGTCCCCTGGTGCACTGTCCAAGGGGCTAAAAGGGTTTTCCCCCCAGGGGCTTTTTCCCCGTTTTAAAAACCAGTACCGGGAGAAAAAGACAAGGAAAACTGCCTTTTTTCACCCTTTGGGGTTTTTTCGGTTTTAAAAAAAACCATGCCTTTTTTCCTGTGTAATCCCCGGTACATTCCAGCGCCTTAAAGGAAAGGGGTTTTTTGGGGCACGCACTGCCCCGTCCAACTACTTTCGGGTTTTTTGGGTGAATCCTTGGTTCTCTTCCGGAACAGGCCTAAATCGGTTGGATTTGGGGGCTACCCCCTTCAACAGGAGGGAAACCCAAAGGCAAATCTAGGAAATTTTCCTTCTTTAAAAAACCCAAATCAGGGACTTGGGCATCTGATCTCTGAGAAGGGGTTTTTCCCCTGACCCCAAATAAGATCTTTTACAGTGGCTAAATGGCCCCCCCCCTAATGTCTCTGAGCTCCATCTTTTTTAGGTTTACCCCTTATTAACCCGGGGGTTTTTGGAATGGGTTTTTTCCCAAATTGCCGAAACCCCCGCATGTTTGGGGGCTGAACTCCATCAACCGGGGCAAAGAAAAAGGGCAGTGCATTCCCCGGAGGGGCCCTTTTCGGCAAATGTGGGAAAAGTTTCCCCCGGAACTGAAAAGGGCCGTTGGGAGTACTCCCCCCTTGGCTTTTGCTAAATTTTCCCTACCTTTTTTCTTTAATGGATGCTAGTCACGGTGGGTTGGGTGCATTTCTGGGGCCAGGAACAAATGGGGAAAATGGGGCCCGGGGCCTACCCCCGAAGCCACACCCTGCAGAAAAAACACGTTCTTGGAAATTGGGGTTTCTGGGCATAAGTCGGCCATGACCAGGAAAATTCAAAGGGTATTTTGGGGCCAAAAGGGGTGGGCCGGGGCTGATTTAAAACCTTTGACCACCTCCAAAACTGCCAAGTTGGGGCTCCCGAGCAGCGCTGGGGGGCTGAGCCTCTCGCTTTTGATTACAGTGGTTTTGGTATTTGCCCCGGCCGGGACTAAAAAAGAAAGCAGATTCCCTTCCCAAACTACCCTGGTCCCGCCACTCAAAGCGGCCGACTGCCTGGGACCGCATTACCCCCACCTTGGGTCAGGGACTGGAAGGGTAAGCCCAGTATGCTGGCAGGGGCTGGTGTATTTTCTTTGCCTTCTCGGACCCCGGCGGGCAGGGAGGCCTCCAGCAAGCGGGGCCCAACCATTGGTACCTTTAAAACCCTTTTGGGGGGGAAAAAGAGGATCCAAATCCCGGGGAAGGGGAGAGGAACTGAGTCCACAGGTGCTGGACTTTTGCGTCCCTGGGGTCGGGTTTTTTGCAAAAAAGAGGGTCTCCCCCCACCGCCGGGGTTTTCCGCCCTGATGGAGGGGAAATGATTCCCCAGTTGCTGTTTACCTAATTTTCCTCAAGGAGGAAAACCCGATGCAAACCCCCCCAAAAACCCCGGCCCTCAAGGGTAGAACCTACCACTGAGCTGGTTCGGCGAAGAAAGCTATTGGCCAGGGGTTGGGCCGAGAGATAAAACATTGGGGCCAAAAAGGGGTGAGCGGGGGGGCACTATTGCCCAAAAAAATTCGACGCACCCCCCCCCGATCCGGGCCCAAGGGTCCCCTTCTTACTCCCCTGCCGACCGAACCAAAAAATTTTGGCGATTGCCCTTTACTTTTTTAGAACCACCGAGAGGGAGGGAACAGGGGTGGGAAGGCTGACTTTTTTCTCAAATTCCCCTCAGGCTGTTCCAAAATAAGACCAAAAACACTACTGTGGCCCGGGGGTTGGTGCAAGAGTGGGGTTTTGCCCCCTATGGAGTTTTCCCCGTCCCCCTGCACTCCCGACCCGGGGCGGGAAATTTTTAAATGCACTAGTTCCAAAAGTTTGTTAACTATATGGCATCCGAAACCCCTACTCTCCTTACCCTCCTCAGGGGAAAAGGGCCCGTGCGGGTTCCCCCCCCGGGCAAATGCATAAACCCGCTGCCACCCCTTCCCCCCACTCAAAAAAGTCCCCTGGCCCAAACACCTTCCCCAAAAAAAAAAAGGGGGGGGGGGTGTTCAACTATAAAAACCACATCCCCCATTTGACTGAGAGCCCCCCCCTTCCCCTTTTTGGGCCAGGCCCCCCTTAAACCCGGGGACTTCCTTTTTTGGGGCCCCCACCACGCAAACAACCGACGGGTGTGCGACTGGGTGGTGGAAAAATCGACGGGGCCTTCAGGTTTCTTTTTACTGTGCCAAAAATCGGATGAAGCGCACCAGGCCCGAGGAAGGGGGAGGGTGACCAATTAAAACGAATGAACCATTGGAGATGGACCCGCAGGGCTATATGCGGGTTAAACAAAAGGTCGGAAAAAAATTCAGGGGTTTTGGGGCCACAATCTTTTAAAGGTAATTACCCCGAACCTGGGAGTAGTCTATTCCATTGCCCATTGCTGATCAACCCAAAAATTGACAGGCCACCCCCAACCGCCCAAAAACCCAACTACGTTTTCCCACCCACCTACCGCTTGGGCCCCTGGAGTCCCCTTTTGTAAACTTTCAAAAATTTTGCGGAAAGGGAAACAAGATGACCCCCCGGATGTGGGCCCCGGGGAACACCATTTCGGTCCACCCACCTTGCGCAGCCAGCCGGCCCCCTAATGACACCAGTAAGTGGGGCCCCAAGTTAAAACCTACCTCAGTTTCCCCCCCCTACAGGGGGAGGCCTGTTTAAACATACTACCCTTTCAGAAGAACTACAAGGGCCACCCAGGCCCCCCACCCTCCCCCCATCGGGTTCCAGACCTTTCGGGGGGGAGGCGGTTTGGGCCTTTCGCTCTCCTCGGGTTTCTGGGCTCCACCTGTAGTTGTTAACGCAATCTTTTGAAACCCTGGGATTAAAAAGGAATTAGCACCATTTTTTTTTTAGTACAGAAAAAAAAAAGAGGGGGTAAATGTTTAAACCCATTGGTTAGAGGTTTTGGTTTAGTGAACGGGCACGTGACCAAGGCTTAAAAAAGGTTTCCCCCGAAAGAGCTCACCTTCCCCTTTCGCTGCTGTTTTCTGGCGTGTGTGGGGGGTTTGGGTCTACAGCCCAAAACCAAACGTCTGGGGGTTTTGTCTGGGGGCGGGTCCGGGGGGGCTACAGCCCAAAGGGGAATTTTGGGGACAGGTTTTTCAAATTTTGTGAGACCCAATGAAAAGGGTTTTAATGTCTTTCTGTTTCCGGGTTCCCTACAGCCAAAAACCAAGCCCCCTAAAAAAAAGTCCCGGGGTCACTAAATTTTTTTTCCTTGCCCGGTTTTAGTTATTTTAGGGGTTTTGACCCGTGTTGTCATTTTTGGGTTATTTTTTTTAAAATTTTTAAAAGAAAAAAAGCGCCCGTGTTTTTTGGGTTTTTTTTAACTTTAAATTTTTGGGGTCACAAGGGGGTTTTTTGGGGGGGAAAGTGGTCAAACTTATGTGTTTTTTTCCTTGGGACTTTTTTAAAAAAAAGGGCTTAATTTGAGGAAACCTTGGGGGGTTTTCAATAGGGATAAAAGGGGGGGACTTTTAACCTGTTTTTTTTAAATTTAAATTTTATTGGGATGGTTTTTAAGGGGGATTTTAGTGTTTGGGTTTTTTTGATATTTTTTAATTATATAATCCCCTGCTCCACGTAGCAAAACCCAAAAGTTTAACAAATTTCCCCTTTCTTTTTTAAAAATTTTTTTTAAAATACCCTTTTTTTACCAACCCAACTTAATTCCCCCAACCCTAAACATTTGTACTTTTTTTTCCCTTTCTTTGTTAATTAGGGGGTTATTTGGTCTTTTAAATAATTTGTTTGTTTTTATTTTTTTTTTTAATGTACAAAAATCATTTTAAAGCATAACAAAAAAAAGTCCTGATTACTTTTTTGGGCCCGCCTGTAGTGGGAAACCCCCGGAAAATTAAAAAAACAAAAAATATGGGAACTCTTTGGGGGGAAGTCCCCCGGGCGTTTTTCCCAAGTGGAAATTTAAATTTGGGTAGCCCTCCATTTGGGGCCTTTTTCACGGCAAAAAGGTTTTTTTTCCCAAACTCTATTGTCCAATTTCGATGAGCTTGTGCAAATTGTAGTCTCAGTTTTCTGTTCTTAGCTGAAAGGAGTGGCACCCGATGAGGTCTTCTGCTGCTGTAGCCCATCTGCCTCAAAGTTCGACGTACTGTGCTTTCAGAGATGCTCTTCTGCCCACCTTGGTTGTAACGGGTGGTTATTTGAGTCACTGTTGCCCTTCTATCAGCTCGAACCAGTCTGGCCATTCTCCTCTGACCTCTGGCATCAACAAGGCATTTCCGCCCACAGAATTGCCGCTCACTGGATGTTTTTTTCTTTTTCGGACCATTCTCTGTAAACCCTAGAGATGGTTGTGCGTGAAAATCCCAGTAGATTAGCAGTTTCTGAAATACTCAGACCAGCCCTTCTGGCACCAACAATCATGCCACGTTCAAAGTCACTCAAATCCCCTTTCTTCCCATACTGATGCTCGGTTTTGAACTGCAGGAGATTCTCTTGACCATGTCTACATGCCTAATGCACTGAGTTGCCGCCATGTGATTGGCTGCTTAGAAATTAAGTGTTAACGAGCAGTTGGACAGGTGTACCTAATAAAGTGGCCGGTGAGTGTAGATTTCTAGTTTCTTTTGCCATGCAAAGTCTATGTGAAAAGTCTTTCTGGGCCATGGTTTTATGTACCACCCTTATCCATGGCGCTCTTCCTGGGGGCTTGATTACAACAAATTAACAGCATGGGACATTGTTGAATTGCTTGAAGCTTTAGCAAGAGCCACTAAATCTCACAATCACTGAATCCTGTTTTTTTTCTCCATTTTTCCGTTTCATGACTGCTTCATGCATGAACGGCTTCTTTACAAGGCTGTAATATTCATTGATTGATGTAGATCTTATCAGGAAAAAAATGGAACAGCCTTGGGAGGAGCGTGAGGGTCTTGCAGAACTGCATAAGGTAACGCACGTCCATATTTATAATGAGAGGAGTCTGTACATGTGTGCGCTGCATGGTGTCATAAATCAGAATGTTTGAGGTTTTGGCGCACTAAATCTTTCAGAATAGAATCTACGCAGAGTGCGTAATGAGGCCCCTGATCTGTATCACACAGGGAAGAAGAAAGAAGATTTGATAGGGATTGGGGATCATATCCTATCGTCTGGCTCTTCGATTTGATTTATTTCTTCTTTTATTAATTTATTTATACATTTATTCATGGATTTATTTATTTATGAGAAGAAGACATGGCTTCTTGCATTGCAGTGTCACACAGGAGGCAAGAAAGCTTTAACATCCTTATCCAGGTAAGATTAGCAGATACAGATTGCATGATTATAACAGGTTTACTATATATATATATATATATATATATATATATAATATATATATTAGAATTGTAAATAGAACAGATAGTTTGTCGTACTTAAAAAAAGACAACACAAATATGAATTTCCATTGTATCCTGCTTTGTTTGTTCAATTACAGTTTAATGAACATGGAAAGAAAAAGGTAAAGCTTGCAAGAGTGATGACATTTTATTGTAAAAGAAGTGCTTAACTAACATTCATAATCAAAAGTATGTTGGTTGTGTTAGGGTTAGATGTGCGGCAGTTGATTAAGGCTCAAAACTTTGGTACATTCAGGTAAGATTGTTAAGGGTGGGATATAATATAATTATGGGATGAAATTATTTTATCAAATTATGAATTCAACTGAATTTATTCCTCATCACCTTATTGTGGTGGATATTTTTTGGGTGAACCTGAGAGCTGTGTTGTCTGGAGCCTGGTGTTCCTGGCAGGGTCTCCCATGGCAAACAAGTCTCAGACGAGGGACAAGACTAACAATGGTTTGAAAAGCCGTAGTGGAAGCCCGGGGCCACCATCCCGGGGCCAGGCCCAGTTGGAGGGCTTGTCAGCAGTCGCTGGGTTTGCCACAGAGCCCAGCCTGGCACAGCCAGAACAAGCTACGTGGCCCACCCCCCTCTCCATTCCATAGGCCCACCACGTGTGGGAGGAACCTCTGGGGTCAGGTGCGCTGCTACACAGTGAAGGTCAGGGGCCTCAACGGACCAGACCCGGGTAGCAGAGGCTGCGGAATACAGGGATAAGTATACGATGATTGATTTTGTAATCGTATTGTCTGATCTGAGGCCACATGTTTTGGACACTCATCTAAAGAAAAAAAGCTGTCAACCAATCACCATTTGGTAATGAGTTGGGTGAAGGGGGTGGGGGAAGACTACCCCAAACGGGTAGTGCAGGTGAACTGGGAAAGTCTCTGACAGACTTTCAACTCATACTTCTGGCGGAGCTTTTCAGGCATTCCTTTGTAGGTTGGGGACATTTAAACCCAAGTGGGCAATGTTCAAAGCTTCCAAACCTGAAGCTGCGGTGCGGGGCTGTGGTCTTAGGTGTATCTTCAATCACCGGGGGGGGCAACAGTTTGTCAGGGAAGCAGTCCAAGTGAAGAAGGAGTCTTTCTGAGATATATTATCCCAGACATGGACTGGAGGAAGACTTTCGGTCGGCACCAAGTTGTTTCTGGAGAAAACGTTTTACACTTCAGGAGGGGGAAACGGGGAACCATCCAAGCTTTCTACAGTAAGGCTCCTGCACACTGCCTGCATGGCATGAGCGTTTTTATTTCAGCTCCCATGTTGACAAGTTAAAGTTTGCACTACTGACTCTTATTTTTCACAAGAAACGTAAGCGTGTTGGAAGCGATTCCAGGCAAAATGGAATACGAAAAGATGTAGAAATGTAAGATGTAATTTTGACAAAAATACATTTAATAAGTGACATTTTGATGTTTGAAAGTCTCAAAGTATTGACATAAATGCAGATTATAAATGTAATTAAAAAAATATGAATAAAATGTATTGATTTTCAAATATTGTACCTGTCAATATGTACAGACAAGCCGCGTCAAACTGATTTCTGGTGTGCAAAGACATAGAAAACACCACGCAACTGACACGCAACAGAGATGCCACGTTCACACCACACAGGCAGTGGGCAAATAGGGGGACCAGAGAGTGTGTGTCGATTACAGGGGTCTCACGCTCTCAGCCCCCTGGTAGTTTCTCCAAGGTGCTAAAAGGAGGGTCTGGCTGATGGTGTAACAGATGGAAGTGGATTAATGCGGATTCTGAATTCCTTCGCAAGGATCCTGGAGGGGCCTATAAGTGTTTTGTGGATCTGGAGAAGGCGTATGACCGAGACATACTGTGGGAGGTGCTGCAGGAGTTAGAAGTGAGGGGGTCCCTTCTCAGGGCCATCCAATACCTGTATGTCCAAAGCAATAGCTGTGTCCGACTCCGAGCAGTAAATCAGAGGTGCTCTACGCCACCAATCCTGTTTGTGACAATCATGGACAGGATATTGAGACGTAGTCGTGGTGGGGAGGAGTTGCAGCTCAGTAGGCTGGGGATCTCATTGCTGCTTTTTGCAGGTGATTTTGTCCTGATCATCGTTTAGTACTGTTCAGTACTGCTATTACCCCAAGTAAAGGAGTTTAAGTACTTTAGAGTCTTGTTTGAGAATGAGTGGACAATGGAACAAGAGATTGGGCTGAAAATTGGCGCAGCTGGGGCGGTAATACATTCACTCTACCACACCGTTATGATGAAAATAGCTGAGCCAGAAGGCAAAGCTCTCAATCTACTGGTCAATTTTTGTTCCTACCCTCACCTTTGGTCATGAAGGCTGGCTCATGACAGAAAGAGCAAGAACCCAGGTACAAGCGCACAAAATGGGTTTCTTTAGGATGGTAGCTGGCGTCTCCCTTAATGAACTAAAGAAAGAACCACATGTTGTACATGTTGCAAAAGGATCAGAAAATGGCACATTTCGTAAGAAACTCAGTCATCTGTGAGAACCTCAAAGTAGAGACTCTGCTCCTTTGCGGTAAGGAACCACAGGGCTTTAACTGTGGCTCAGAGTTAGAGTGGTCGGCTGCCAATCAAAAGGTTGGTAATTTGATCCCTGCCCCTGCAGTCCCATGTCAAAGTGTCCTTGGGCAAGACACTGAACCACGAGTTTCCCCCGATGCTGCGCCATCAAAGTGTAAATGTGTGTGAATGTTTATCTGATGAGTAGGTGGCACCTTGTACATCTGTGTGTGAATGGTGAATGGTTAAGCGCATGACGATAAATGGATGGATAAAAATGCATGTGAAAATATACCTGAGTTCCAACCCAAGTGTTAACATCAAACTGACAGTTTATATTCTGGATTAGAGTATATTCTTTAAACGTGTAAACAGGAAAAGTTGGTCCAGAACTAATAAAAATCTTTAGTGACATTTTCTAAGTATATAATAAAGTGGACTTAAAATGGCATCTTAAAATCAGATGACCTAACTGTGTTTTTGACACAAGCAGCTGTATTTAGGGAAGTCTTTCGGTTCTGAGCTAGGTGTGCATGCCACTCAGCTAAATGTATTGCCATCCCAGTTTTCTAAATTCACAACTGGTAGAGGACATTTACTTTACTTTGCCTGGACTGGAAATACAATTTTCTTTCAATCTGAGTTTAGACTACTTTTGAATAAATAAATAAAAATAGACCTAGATCAAAGCTAATCAATCAAATAAAATCAAAGTAAATAGACATAGTTACATACTATATGTAAGTTGTAAGTGGTGGCCCAATATCTTTTTCCAATTGATCCAGATCAGGTTCAAAAATACTTCCCACACCATGTACGTCACAAGTTATTAACATTCAAATAACATTGTCACTGCTACATAATTCAAAAATCACTTTTTCTTGCAGATGAAAATACTGTAACAATACCAAAGCATCTGTTTCTGGACTGCAAAATTAGCTGTAGAAGTTTACAGGAAAATTCCACAAACATTACCAAAAGTTATATAAGCAGGCTTTGAAACGCTTTAAGAAATAACTACAGGCCACTGAAGCTCACAGTTCTGGACAGGCTTATAACCTTTTGAGGTCCATCGACACTAGAGTAAAAAAGGCTGAGTCCACTCAGCTTTTGGCAGTGGTTGCATCTTCTCTGATGTGTACATCTTACACTTTAAACTCATGGTATCAAAGAGAGAAAAACAAAACATCCTGGGCTCTGATTGGTTAAATCCCAGCAGTTAGGATTCTGGTCTCAAAGGCAGTGTGGGTCTTCATTCATCACATCATTCAGGTGTACTAAGGTAGGTGCAAAATATGTGCACATGCAACCAAAAATCAGTGTTTACCTCTGTACATTTCAAAAGGTCAGAGTGCAGCTTAGTTGTTCAAAGGTCTTATAAGCTTCTGCTATAAATAGCCTACTATAAATTAAATAAAGCCATACATTTAAATCCAGCTTTTCGAACCTTTGTCCATCAGCTACCTCTTCACTACCACAAGCAGTCATTTGAGATTTTGCTAGGTGGACAAACAAGGCTTATTCCAACCCAAAGGTGCTGGTTTCTTCTACAGCGGTCAGCATCTTCTCATACAGCATTGAGAAGGACGGGTATGGTGGCATGTCCAGCCGGTTGAAGCAGGTATGAGCTCTGAAAAGAGACCACAGGAGTGATAGCATACACTGGTAACCAATTTCACTTAGTGTGAGCAGCACGTTCCTTATTGCAAATATCAAATTTCTTTGAAACGGCTAACCTGCTTCTGTCAAACTACTGTAACAAAAATCACCTACCAGCATCTTTGAAGCTTACTATATTTCTTATAACTTTGTTTAAATAGTACCAGATCAGTACTGTTTATTCAGTACAAAAACAAAAAGTGGTAAAAATCTATTCCAATAAATTCCATAAATATTCTGCCCTAATCTCCTTGGCCAAATTACTGACTGTTGCCTTGTTCCTTTTACTTTGTATGTACTATTGTACTCTAACTAAAGTTATTGTTTTGGTTACTACTTTTACTTCTTTTTGGTTCTAAACAGTAACAGTACATTTACTCTAATACATTTTTGGATACTTTAGCCTAATTAAATTTTTTTAACTTTCGATAATTCGTATATCAATCATACTCCAAAATCACAGTAAAAAAGATGACGGCATGAAATTGTGACCAAAATCAAACCCTGATGAGCATTGTGTGATTTCTGTGTTTACCTGGGCAGGGCTGTGACCTTTCCCCACTTCTCCACACAAAACCTGCGAGGTCCATTGCTGCCACGCAGAGAAGCAAAGCCCTCATAAGGAATACTGGATGTACCGGTCACAAACTGAATCGGCACAGAGGGGAAGAAGGGAGCCGGAGGGAGAGAGGAACAAAGATGGAAAAAGAGTATTAGAAAACTTAACAAAAGAGGTGACAAAAATTCCTGTTGCACTTTAATAAACAGACAGACACAGACAAACACACACACAACCAGACACACACACACACACACACACACACACACACACACACACACACACACACACCACACACCAGTTTGAGCCATTTATGCTATTTAATGTTTTTCATATTTGTAAATTTGTATCATAATAAATTATGGTTTATTATGATATTGTCTGGTTCTGTCTGTCACGGGTGAATTGTGATTAGGATACAGATATGGTGCCTCAGCTCTGCCTATTTTAGGTGACCACCTACGTATACAGGTGTCAGTGTGGAAGTGATTTGTAATGAGGTGGCGGGAGTACAAGGGAGACAGTTTTTTTAACCGTGGTATCTGATATATATGATATATGATATATGATATCTAACAGAACGAACTTTGAACATATATCTATCTATCTATTAAACACACACACACAAACAAACAAACAAACAAACACACACACACACACACACACACACTTACACACCTGCAGGAGCCGTAGTCTCTGTTCGTTGTTGAACCTCTCCACTGCTGCCCAGAACCACCGGATTACAATATGGTTGTCATGGTAACCTAAAATAACACATTATGTCATGTAACTATTTAACTACATTGGGTTGTTCCCCTTTTCCCCCTAGGGAGGTAGTTTATGGTTTTCCAGAAGCACCTTTGTGCTGACCAAAAGTCCTTCTCCATGGCTTCTCTAAACTTCTCCCACACCTGCTGCGGGATAACCCCTGGTTACTTCGTTTTGGGAATTTGCGTTAACTCATTATTATTGTTCATTTTGACAGCTGTATCTTTTCATTAATGTAGTCTAATAAACAGCCCATTCATCCATCTTTTATTCCATACCTCCTCTGTACTCTGTGTTGTTCCTCCAGTCTGATAAGTCAATCTCAGCTGTGCCGGCGATCACCAGCTCCAGCTCCCTTGCATCAAACACTGATACTAGCCTGGCATCCACCACCTAGAACACACACGCACGTGCGCGCACGCACACGCACACACACACACACACACACGTTACATATCAAACATATAGTTGGGAAAAAGCCTAAATAAGCATCGTAGTAGTATGTAGTTGTTGTTAGATGTTAAATTAGGTCACACTAAGCCATACTTCGTAGAAACCTCTGACCAGACTGTCAGTTTGTTGCACAACTCCTCTCTCTATCCTCCACTTAACCATCTGCTCAATGTATTCCTTTTTGTTCTTCTCTGACACAGGGATGTTGGCTCCACCAGGCTTCAGCTCCCTTTCTGTTATCTGTGGTAACACACACACACACACACACACAAAATTAATAAATAAATAACTCTTTTTTTGTCAGTTTTGAAAGATGTCTATTTTTGTGTGAATTGAAAGTCTGTCAGAGACTTTCCCAGTTCACCTGCACTACCCGTTTGGGCTTACCAGGTCTGTCCAGAGTCTCACTGTCTTGCCCATGTGTATAAATGGAAACACATTCAGAGCCTAACCTGTCCAAAGACTTCTTCATTGACGGTGAAGGTGAGGTCCAGCATGTCTTCTATGTCGTTGTCCTTCATCCACTGAAGGGACTGGTGAAACTCCTCGTCCAGGTACTCCAGGTCACTCAGGTCACAGAGACTATATGGTGGGAAATGAGAGTACAGTGGGGTTCAAAAGTTTGGGCACCCCCAGGGCGCCCAAACTTTTGCAGACGCCCTTTGTTGTTTTCTGTTATTTTGAAAGTGTAAATGATGGAAATAAAATCTAACTTTTTGTGACATATTATACAAATGTCTAATCTGTCATGTGATGCCTTTTGGAGATTTTCCATCTTTTCTTGGCTTCTTTATCCACATTAATACAAATTTTGACTTGGGGTGCCCAAACTTTTAAACCCCACTGTAAGTGTGTGTGTGACCTGTTGGCAATCCGGGTCACATTAAACACACACTGGCTAAGAAGAGAACCGGACAATTGCAAGAATACTCAACTTTAACTTGTCAAATGAGTTTAAAATTAGTTTAATAAGTATGTGTATGTGCATCAATGTCCATGCATCTATGCTTTGTATTTACACATACATGCGCAGTAGGCCTTTATAGAAGGGTCTAGTGAAGAAGGCATCCAGCAAGTACTGATGTATCAGAGCCAAACCAAGAATGCGACCACTAAACCGGAACCTGAAACACACACACACACAGACAAAGTTAACCAGGATACTAGAAATCACATCTGAGCTTTACTGTCTCTTGTATGTGTTACTGTGCGTGTACAGTAAACCTCACCATTCCTGGTGATTGTCTACAAATGCGGACATGGGGCTGATCTGGACAGTGTAGGTGTCATTGGCAGAATACTCAAATAAACCATAATAAGGGTTGAAGAGCTCCCTAGAAACCAGGAAGAAAAACTCTCTGGAAGGCCCGCTGTAATCCAACCTGCAACACACACATTTAGATCAATCCTTACATTACCATACATGTCAGTAGTGTTTTGTTGATGTGTTTTGGCGATGAGCAAACATGTTACAAACTATTCTAAAATTATTTGAGATAAACCAGGGAAATACCCTTATATCTATAGAATATTTCTGAATAATGAATAGTGCTCCATGTTCTAATTATTGATAGCTTGATTTGATAAATTGGTAACAGCAGTTCTAAATATATCAGAACTTGATCGTTTGGAGTCTACATGTATATTAGAATTCTGTTTTGCCTAAAAATATGTTTAAAATGTAAACTTATGTTCAATAATTTTGTTACATTTATAATTTAGATTGAACAATCTATTGTTGTGTCAATTGTTGTTCTGATGAAAAAGAAGGTTTAAAACATCAATTTATCATATATTAGAGTGAGGGCCTGAAGTTAACTTTTTTGACCACCTGCAACAGTTACTTTTTACCAGCCATTTTTTTGCCTCATAAAAGTGAAAAACAGGAATTGATGTGTCTCTTTGATCCTGTCCTATTCACGGTAGCCTACTCGTGGACATTACGTGCTGTAGTAGGAGGGCCCGTTTTGATTATCCAGCATAAAGACATAATTTCGTATCCTGGGCTGGGACACACATTCATACTTACTTGAACTTCTTATCATTGCACCTACAATAATGTAGCTGTCCTCAATTTAGGTCATCATGTACATCTCTTATGCGTTTATTCATGGATCCACCGTGTGTGATTGTGTGTGTTTATGTGTGTGTGTGCTTGCGTCAGTCGCGGGAAAAACAGAGCAGCAGCCCCGACCACTGCAGAGAGTCTTGATTGAAACAGCAACAACTTTCAACAACTTGGTGTTGTAAGCGTTGTAAGCGGAAAGCTAATGTTAGTTTAACTAAGAGCTAATATTCAGCTAACCGCTAGCTGACACAGCACGTAAAAGACCCTCGAAATATTATATACAGTACCGTATATATAACGGAATAGCGTTATATATAATATACGTCACGTCAGTTCTACTTTACATGTGTTCATTTAAAATACAATCACTCAAAACTTGTCTTTGTTATTACTGTAAAGTTTTAATTTAGCTGTAGCCTGCTTTCCCCACTGTTTAGTTTGAGTAACGTTATTTTAGACCAGTGGTTCTTAACCTGGGTTCGATCGAACCCCAGGGGTTCGGTGAGTCAGTCTCAGGGGTTCGGCGGAGGTCAAGACACACACCCGACTCATATGATTCGTGATGACACGCCCCGCTTGGCCATCATCAGAAGGGTTCGGTGAATGCGCATATGAAACTGGTGGGGGTCAGTACCTCCAACAAGGTTAAGAACCACTGTTTTAGACTGAATCAAAGCCAGCGGTTAGCCGGGAAGCTAACACCGGTGGAGGCTAACCGCTCTCTTAATACATCCATGAGGCTAACGGCTGACCGCTAAAAACATGACAGATCGTGCCGTACAGTGTAGCGATGTATTAGCTAAGGGATCTGTTAGCCTCCATCGGGAAGCTGACACTAGTTTAGCTAAAAGCTATTTTGGCTAACTGGTAGCTGACAGCATGATTCAGTCTAAAATAACATTACTCATACTAAACAGTGGAAAAAGCAGGTTGAAAACAGACTTTCTTTAACTATCTATGGGAACAGATTGTGCAGTGTTGTAAATCCACTCATTCTTGATATTATCTGCACATGTACGAATATCTTGCACAGGACGGATTGTGCAGGCAGAATGGATCGTGTACCGACATTACCCGCCAATTGCAAAATTCACCCACATTTAGCAGGTGGTCGGGTGTTAATTTCAGGCCCTGATTACAGTAATAGTGGAGCATTACTAATTAATACATGCCAAAGTGAAGTGTTGTAATGAACATTGTTGTCAACTGTTGATGTCAATAGCGTTAGTTTGTGATGTCGTAGCAACCGGTAGCAACATGCGCGTTCATGAGCTTCTCTTTCGTGTTGCTAACATACATAGTTTGTTCTCTTAATACATCCATAGTATAACTAGTAACGTGGCAAACTTATGAACTCACCTTGTCTAAAATATCATGTTTTCGTTGTTCTTGATCATTCACATGCTTATCTAAATACACAATGGATGTATTTAGAGAACCAAGGAGATGTAATCATTATATTGTGCTACTAGTTAACACTAGCTAAGGTTAGCCTGCAGTCATTGACATGAACAGTCAACAACAATGTTCATTATACCACTTCACGTTGGCATGTATTAATTAGTAATGCTCATCATAATAAATGATGAATGCAGTGCTGCCAACTTTTCCCCAAACCTTGGAGTGAGATGGTGGGGGGGGAGGGCACCCATATTTTGCTACATACAAAGCAATTTCTTTGGGTCTTTCAGCATCATTATCCTTGACGGTTTAAATTGGGATTTGTTAAGGGTGGGGCCAGGAATTTTTTTTGAAAAATAAACCATTAAATGGCCCTTTCTGGAGAGTTTTGTGCAAAAGAAATGGAGAAATCAAGTCTTACATGATATGTGCAAAACTGTAGGGTTAAGAGCCTTTGCATTGTTTTAGTATCAACAGGTATTACGGCATTTAGCATTTACAATAATGTTAATCAGTCATCACTTGATTACACATTATATTACCTTATGATAACATAACTGACCCAGACAATGAGCCAAACATAATGAGCCACATGAAGAGACAGTGGCATAATATAACAGTCGCAACAGCTGAGAAGATCTGGGTCTGTGGTGAACAAGTCCATGGGTCCCTGGTGTAGGGACCAGGGACCCAAAGTTAAATTAATGTTGAGGGATCAACTAAAACCACTGAAATTCTAAAGAATGAGAACCACTAATTTACATAAACTCTAATCCTTTAACCTTTGTGCCAAGGCTCAGTAATGTTTGGCCCTCATCCTCTGTGCCCCACTTACTCTATTTACTTTTTTGGGAAAATAAAGACTATTTGTTCATTTTATAAAACATTGAATGAATTATTTACAGTTACATTTAGAGATGCACAGAGGTTAGAGAAGCACAATAGTGGCCCAACGTTGCAGTATTGTATAGTATAGTAGCCTATAGCTCAGACGTGTTTCACCAGATTTCTGCTCATGTTTACAACTTTGTGCACATTTGGAGAGTTGTAATATAGTCTGCTGTGCATGTTTTTTCTCAGCTGATATGGTGGATCTCATTCAGACTGTCTGGCCTACTTGGATCTCTGGTCTCTGACAAAGTTTAGAGGAGGCTTTACGCTGCTCATTATCGGAGATCCATGCAAGGATGCAACGTGTCACTGCCCCCAGCAGAGCGAGTACACTAAAATGAACTGAAGTTGCTACACTACCAGCCGCGCTGCTCACCTCTATCTTTACAGTGAGAGTGGACACGAAGCGACGGACGGGTCTGTGATACTCAGAGCTCATACCTGAAGCCGGGAAAATGCACCTGGGATGGATCGTGAAAAAAATGTTCTCAGTTTGCGACATTTCGAAAATTCCACAGACATGGAGCGCTCTTGAACCCCCTCACAGTCTCTGAAAGCACAACTAGTCGATCACGAGTGGCTCAACAGGTAGATCTATAGATAAACTCATCTTTCAGAAATTTGACCGACCGGGTTGACACTTCAGCGTGATAAATCAGGGGTGTGGCCTGTGAGCGTGTGAAACCAGTTAAATGCGTGTGTCTCACGGCCAATGCGTGAGAGTTGGCAGCCCTGTGAATGTAGATAACCAAGGAGATGTAATCATTATGTCGTGCTACTAGCTAGATACTAGCTAATGTGCTACTAGCTAGGTTTGATCTCGCAAATAAAACTCGATATCTTGCAAAACTAAGTCAAGATCTTGCAAAACTGTTTGTCCCTAGTGCATGTTTATTTTTTATTAGTTTTTTTTCTTCCTCCGGGGCTCCGTAAGCTTCAGAATGCTATACCATGCCACGCTCAAAATCGGCACCAAGGATATGACAATGCCACTGAAGGGCAAAGGCACTTGTAGATATCATGATGTTCAGTGCACGGGTGGCAGAGCGAGTGGATTGAGTACAGATCACTGTCTTTTAATCCAAGTCAATCTGGAGGGAGTCCAATAGAAGTGATGCATACATTTGAACTGGATAAGGAGGCTCACATCTCGTAATATAGTTTTAATATTCCTAGAAATTCAGTTCCACTCATCATCATCAAGTGTTTATTAGTTTCTTCAGATCCCTTTCCAATGTCTGCAAATATGTGAAAATCTGACACCTTGGGATTCGGACTTGCAGTACCACATCCCCAAAGATTGTAATATTCCACGAGATACAAATCCCGCCAGTGATGACAATTCCCTTTTCCAACCAATCTCACCAATACATAACTTTGGATTTTGCCAAAAATTTGATGAGGTATATGGATCTAGTTTAAACAGCCAGGTCACTTGGGTCTTAACAACATTTAAATGAGAGATTATCGGATGTGTTTCTGCCTAACTATACAGTTTGCCATTGCTTTGTAAGGGCAATAATTGGGCAAGAACAGATTGCTCAATAAAATACTAGGGTAGGGCTCTCTCAGGAGGACTGGGCTTGATGCCTTAAATTAAAAGCATAGTAATAATACAACATCTTTGGTAAACCTAAATCTCCTCATATATTGGGTCTTTGTAATTTATTAATATGTGGCCGGGTTTTTTACAATACCATACAATGTCATTGTTTTCCTCTCAAACATTTAAATTTGATCGGGGAACCTCCAGAGGAAGAGATTGGATAAGGAAATTCAGCTTGGGAACACAAACCATTTTTATAACATTGACCTTCACTGCCTTTGAGATGTTGAAAGTCACCCTTCTCCTGTTACAGAGACTGGAACATTTATGCATTAAATGCATTGGCATTAAATTAATCTTTAAGTAAGCTGCTTTAAATCTTATATATGTGATCAGTCTCAATTAATCTCATGTTAACGATGAATCCTCCAGGTACGTTAAAGTCAGCCATGACGTTCCACAAGGCTCGGTGCTTGGACCAATTCTATTCACTTTCTATATGCTTTCTTTAGGCAATATTATTAGGAAACCCTCAATTGACTTTCACTGTTGTGCTGATGATACCCAATTATACCTATCACACAAGTCAATGCTTGCTCTTTGGGGAATTACTGGAATTGTTAAGTGTTTTAAATTATAGAGTGTGGTCTAGACCTACTCTATCTGTAAAGTGTCTTGCGATAACTGTTATGATTTGATACTTTAAATAAAACTGAACTGATTCAATAAAAGCACCTGTGGCGCAAACTTATGGAATTCTGAATATTTTGCTCTCAGAAAGTGAACAAGACAGGGCTCAACCTTTTCTCCTCTGTTGCTTTGTTTAGCCATAGAGGTAGGTAGGTTTTTTCTTTTGCGTGGAGGATAGCTCAGGGCTTGTGCTCTTTTCTGTCCATGAAGACAGACATATGAGAGGAGCAGCAGTAGGAGGTACCCACTTGGTGGGCCTGAAGGTAGCATTTGACCAATCTTTTAAATTTAGGCTATTATTAAAACAGAATAAAAGAATAACAATTTATAGATATGTGAATGAAATAAATTGGGTAGCACAGATAAAATTGATGATAAAATAAAAAGGAGGTGGCTCCGGCAGTCCTGGAAAATACAATAAAATAGAACAAGATTCCTAAAATATAAAAGTACTTAATTAACTGGATAAATAGATGTGAACACTGAATGAAATAACGTTACATGAGGTATGACGAGTGGAAATGGGGTGAATGGATGGTGTTAAATATAAGAATGTATTAGTGGGTTGTAAATTTGGATTCTAATGGTGGTTTGTTTTAGATGATTATCCGGTGGCTCATTGTGTTCCTGGATGAGCTGGATTGTGAGTGGCTCTCTGGATGTAGTTTTTTGTATGGATGATGTTATTCTCTAGAGTCCGGACATTCTGTGGATGTAATGGGTGCTGATGTATTGTGCCATTTGTGTTGCCTTGTTTTTTCCTTGTGTAGTATGTTGAAATGGTGTTGTAAGGCTGAGGTCCAGGCTGGTGCTGCATAGTCAAAAATTGATCTGATGTATGTTTGGTAGACCTTGAGAATGACTTCTGGTGATGCTCCATGTTTGTAACCGCTGAGTACTTTAAGGTGGTTGAGTCTTTGGTTTCCTTCTTTTTCCAGGGTATTGATGTGGGTGGTCCATGACATGTTTCTTTGAAATGTGACTCCTAAAAACTTTGCCAGGGTCAAGGGAGTGTGGTGGAGGGTGAGGATTTTGCAAAAGCCAGCTTGGTGAATGCTAGGGATGAGCCGAGTACCCAGCTGAAACGAGTATCCGGCACGGATAAAGCACCTTTGCCGAGTACAAGTATTATACGAGTAGTACGAGTCAATATCCGTGCTCGGATTGAATAAAACTCCTCAACTGGCCGCGCAGCGTTCTGTGATAGTCACAGCGCCCCTCCCCCCCCCGCCTACAAACACGCTCGGCTCTGTCACACACACACAGAACAAGGAGAAATGCGCTCCCTCGGCCTCTCACTGTGTGTGTCTCTCTCTCTCTCTCTCTCTCTCTCTCTCTCTCTCTCTCTCTCTCTCTCTCTTTCTCTCTTTCCCGCTCCGTCAGTCAATCGAGTCTGTTCCATTAACGTTTAGGGTTTCTTCAGCTTCAGGTTTGTTTTTAACTTCGGTTTGTAGTCCTTACATAGTGACCAGTAGATTTCTGGTGAACGTGGGGTTTGTAGTCCTTACATAGTAACCAGTAGATTTCTGGTGAACGTGGGTTTCAGACATGCTGCTTGGTTTAAATGCAACTCCCGTTGCGTCTCTGCCATCGGAGATTTTTTTTAACTCTCAGCTGCCCCCCGTCCCCTCTCTCTCTTTCTCTCTCTCTGTGTCTCTCTCTTACACACACACACACACACACACACACACACACACACACACACACACACACACACACACACACACACACACACACATACCTGGTGTGGAAATGAAAAAAAAGAAAGAACTAAAAACAAAAAAAAATCACACTGATCATAAAAAAATTAAAAGTTAAAAAAAGAAAATTATACTGAGTATGAAAACTCTTGTTCATTACATTTTACTTCATAATTGCAACCACATGTGTTGTATTCATTGTTGCCAAACGTTCTGTATATAGTTTGTTTGTTACCATGACAACACCATTGATCTGAAGCTCGATGCTGTCATGTAAATAGTTTTCTAATCAGCAATAAATATAACAATTTCTGATCAACCCATATCAATTGCATGCTTAAAATAACATGCTGGTTAAAGCCCCGCCCATTTCAAGACCACCCGACCCACTTCCGGGTTAAATCTGACCACTTTTGGGTTCAGCCCCGCCCAGTCCGAGTACGGATACGGATACGGATACAGATAATTCATGTGGTAAACAGATACAGATACAGATGCAGATAATGCAGTACTCGCTCATCCCTAGTGAATGCCCAGGAGTCCCATGTTTGTGTGCAGTGTAAGGTGTGCAGTGATGGTGCGTTCAAACCGTTTTCCGATGTGGCTGAGGAGGCTGAGAGCTGATTTAATTATGTTTTGTGTCCGGTGATCTAGATTTGAAGGTGTGTCTGCGTAGTTTTCTTTTCCTTTTGATCAGGTGAAGGATGTGGGTGGGAGCTGTTGCCGTGGTATAGAGGTGGCCAATGTGGGTGGCCAAGTGGTCCATTAACATCCCTGTGGGATCTGATTGATGTCCTTGGTGTGTGTGTTGATGTGATTGCTTTTTCCAGTTTGCTTTTCTATAGTTGTATTGTGGCTTTAGTGGCGTGTGCTGGAGTGAAAGGGAGAAGGTGGGTCACAGTGAAGTTTTGGAGTGTGACTGAGAGGTCTGGTAAGGAGAATGTCCATTGTAGGGTAGATAGAGTGGATGTGAGTAGGTCTGTCATTATAGAGGATGGTGAGGTAAGTGGTGTCCAGTCTTTCCTTGCGTGCTGTTCCTCATTTGTTGGAAGATTTGCAGTTAAAATCCTTGTGTTTGGCATTGAAATCACCCAGTATGAGCACATTTCTGTTGTTGTTAGTGATGGTCTTGATGAGTTTTTCAGAGGGTTGCATTCCAGGGGGGCAGTAGCTTGACGTAATGAGCAGAGTGTTGGATACATTTAAAAACACTGTGGTGGCCATGTACTCATTACACAGTGCTTCTTGTTCAAGGTTAGAAAGGGTTTCTGTGTATTCTATGCCCTTTTGCACCACCCTCACGTTCTGTTGGTCGTTCTTTTCTGAAAATATTAAAACCATCTTACCATTTTAAAAGGTGTTTCTTTTCTTATGAGGCTACTTTGACCTGTTTCTCAGTTAAAATTTGATTAAGTTTGATTTTTTTTTTCCTTATTCCTCTGATGTTGATGTGTTCAAAGTTGGCAGCCATAGAGCCACAGAGCTCTTGACAGACTAACTAACGAGGTGTCATGGTAGGGGGGGTGGTGCATAAACTTATGCTTTATGCGGGTGATATATTTAGGGGCCGAGCGCCGACAGTAGCGAAGGCCCTATTGAAACTGAAGGAATTATTATTCTTTCTTTTTCCAGGCAAATTAATTGCCTTTTTGAGGGGCTTAACATACTCAAAAAAAGTAAAAAAAGTTTCGACACGTCGAAGTGTCCTTGCGCAAGACACTGAACCCCGAGTTGCCCCCGGTGCTGCGCATCGGAGTGTGAATGTGTGTGAGTGTTTATCTGATGAGCAGGTGGCACCTTGTACGGTAGCCTCGGCCACAGTGTCTGAATGTGTGTGAATGGTGAATGTATCCTGTATGATGTAAAAGCGCTTTGAGTAGTCGTTAAGACTAGAAATATATATAAATACAGCACATTTACATTTACATTTACATAACATTTGAACCATTTAAAGTAGTGTTGTGATGTCATTGAACTCAGCAAAGAGTCCTTTCTTTATTGGTGATGGTTCGGTCCACCTCCTATTCTTAAGACATGCCCCTTTTATAACATTTGCACCGTTTAAGGTAGAGTCTTGTGTGACGTATCAATGAACTCAGCCGAGACTTCCTTTGTTATTGGTAAAGGTTTGCCCCGACCCCTGTGATTTGGCCACGCCCCTTTTCACAGCTATTGAACTGTTTGACGTAGTGTCTTGTGTGAGGTATCATTGAACTCAACAGGGTGTTCCCTTTTCAATGGTGACGATTTGCGGTGTCTGAGTGCCGCGCAAATGCACGGTTGCAAGGAGCGGCATCCGCCAGTGACCAGGATGCGCACAGAGGAGTAAGGGCCCATCAAACGCTGTTTGCAGCTTTAATACTTTTTGTGTCCGAACCTAGCAGATCACTACTCTGGTTCATTGACTCTTTTTCAAAATGTTCAGGTTATAAGGTAGGTTATATAGTTAGTCTATAAGTCCAAGTTCAACGTGCCCTGTTGCAGCCAAACAGGTGCATTTCAGTGGCCAAAGCAAGGTTTACCTACCTATCTCCCCCCCCCAGTTAAAAAACCTAGTTAATTTTAATTTGACTCCAATATTGAATAAAAGGTCAATTTTTTCAAAAAATTTTTGTATTCCCGTGCGGAATTACGTTATACAATCTCTTCCTTTGGAGGTTCCCCTGTCATATTTTAAACGGTTCAATAGACATTTATATGGGATGGTAAAAAAACCTTGCTACATCTACATATAAATTATAGGAACGTCTGTCTGTCTTTGTGTCTGTTACTTGCATATCTCTCGAACCGTTAGTCCAGAAGAAAGGTGTCTACGGGACAGAGTAAATGCAGTGCCACTTGATGCTGTTTGGATTAGAAATGCCAAAGTTATCGTTAAATATATCTGTAAAAGAAGCACACATTGGGAAAGTAACCTGCACGCCACATTAGTCCACACATGCAGAACGGTACGCTTAATAGGAGCAATTATATAATCAACGTTATATGATTGCTGGATATACCAAAAACCATTATCCCCATTATCACCATTACAAAACCTGTCTGTCAAAATGTATCAAACTGGCAAATACACATCCGATAATCACTCTTAAAAGTTATTTTGGACCAAAGTGGCCCGGCTGTTTGAACTGGATCTATATATCTAAATGTATTTTGTGAAATCCAATGTATTGATAGATTTTCCCTTTTTTGGAGGCACTGGCTGGAAAAGGGAGCTGTTACACTGGGGGATTTGTATTTTGGTGGCATATTAAACTAAAGTTAAAGAGGTCAAAGGTGGCGCCAAATCCTTTGAGGATGTGGTAGAGACATTTGAAATTCCCAGGTCTCAATTTTTCAGATACTTGCCATCTGTCAATGGGGATTTTATGATCCAGTTCTTCAGCCACAAAGGCACAAGAATGTTTAGATAAGGTGTTGATGAAATATGTGAAAGGTCATGAAGCTTCTGTTTTTTTTTCTATAGGATCCGATTATTACACTGGATAATGACTAGAAAGAATTTGTCGGAATATTAAAAGTATGTGACAAAGGGTTCGCCTCATTCAGTTTAAGATGCATTATGCATTATTATGCATTACTTCTATTGGACTCTCTCCAGATTGTTTAGACATGGATTAAAAGACACACCAAAGTGTTGAAAATGCAAGACAGGGAATGGCAAATTACTTCATGTCCTATGGTCCTGTGACAAGATCCAGGAATTTTGGACCGGGATTCATGATGGTCCCGCTACACGTTCTGCGATGCCATGTTCATCTTGCTACGCTCTGCTGTGCCCAGCTACGTCCTGCTGTGCCTTGTAATGCCGCACAGTGCCCTGCTATGCCATTAACTACTACAAAGAACTGCTACAAACTACTATTTTTTCTATTTTTGTTATTTCCACTCTTCATTCTAACCCCAACCGGCCCGTCAGACACCGCCTACCAAGAGCCTGGGTCTGACCGAGGTTTCTTCCTAAAAGGAAGTTTTTCCTCGCCACTGTCGCACTGTTGCTTGCTCTGGAGGAAACTACCAGAACTGTTGGGTCCTTGTAAATTCTGGAGTGTGGTCTAGACCTACTCTATCTGTAAAGTGTCTCGAGATAAGGAATTGATACTATAAATAAAATAAAATAAAATTGAAATTGAAAAATAACCTATGTCTGATTGCAGGGACACAGGTTCCATTCAGCCCAAGACTATTTGTTCTAGGAGATGGGTCAAAATTAAGAGGGATGGGGAAAAAAAGTTGAAATGATCTGAGAAGCCCATAAGAAGCTGGGTCAAATTAGTTTAATGATAGCCATTCAGATCATTTTAAGAAGATGGAGGAATGAAGGAATGCCTTCAATCCAGGAGTGTGCTTGTGACTAGTGGCAGTGTTTTAAAAAATGTCATATTAAACGGTTTGCAAGATTGAATGTCTACACTAGGAAATGGGGAAAGTATCTGAGTTTTCTGGAGGGCTCCTAAGAAGCCAGGTGCTGTGGAAAGGTGTATACTTTGTGCTTATTGTTTTGCCATATATATTTATTTGGTTTAAAGCTGTCTATTTTGTCATTATTTTATTATTTATACAGAATATTATCATCAATATCAAGGGGGGGATGTGTTCATGGTTGAGGTGTTCTGCATCTTGTTATAAATTTAAATAAAAACCGTTAATCATAAAAAATATAAACCAGATAGTCCAGGAAATGAGCTATGGTGCTCACATATGCAAAAGTGTTGTGGTTTTCATGCTTATTCTTCTTCTCCCCCTCCCACATACTCACCCCTCCTCCCCAATGAAGCTGACGTAGAGCTTGCTGCGCTGCAGGTCTTTACGAGAATAGCACATAATTTGGTTGAAGGCATCTTCAAGCAGATGATCACGACGGATGATCAACCTGAGACACAATCACAAGCAATTAAGTGGACAGACAGAAACATATAATTGTGTAAGCACAAAAAAACGAGAAGAAAGGTCTGTCTTCAAACAAACACATTACACCTACTTTAGCTTCCCTGGTCCTTGGCCATAGCCTTTAGTTTCCAGTTTTCTGTAGAAGTTGCGCAGTTTGGCTTCAAAATCTCTCTTGTAGGGTGCTGGGGCTCTGGCATTAGCTCTCTGAGTACCTACAAGCAGAGAGAAAGAGAAAAGTTGTGACTGTGTGTGACTGGACTCTCTGGGTTGTATTTTAACTATATAAGCGCACGGCGTGAACTACCTGGTGCAGGTGCGTTTAGGATGTGTACGAATACACTTTTGCTAGAATAATGGCAAAAAAGGGTCTGTGCGCCAGGCGAATGGTTCAAAAGGGTTGTATTTAGTGTCTTAATTAATCCTAGTTGTGTTTTGGGCATAACATGTAATAAACCAATCAGTGTTAATAAACCAGAGTGTTCTCTTCCATTAAAGCCAGGCGTGCTTGTACTTTGGCGCGTTGCTATTATAATGGCGGATTTTCTAAGCAGCAAGGAGAGATTTTCAGGAGAAGAAACTGATCTGATAGTGTGTGAAAAAAATGAAAGCGCACGAGAGGCCTTCAGTCTCTTACCAGGCGAGTTCTGTGGGGAGGAGACAGGGGAGCCTCGAGGTGACTGGCAGTAGCTTGGGTGAAGTAAGGCATGAGGAGGCACATAGGACATTACTTCATCTTCAAACAAACTGCAGAGGAGAGAGGAGGAGAGACAGAGCAATTTAGCATCACAACTAGCATGCACCATGCTCCCGGCGGACTTTGGTTGGGTTGTTGCTGATTTGCCTTTTACTGTTTTTTTAGTAAGGCCCATTTATGAGTGGATAGCAGCTCAGAATAATTAAATACTTACCAAAATATGACAATAAGGGTAGAACTACAGTACATCAAATAATGTGAAAAAAGTGGGACCTCAATGGAAGTAAATCTGCATTTACTAAAATTAACAATATATCAAATTCAGATGCAAAATACTTCCTCAAATTCGACATGCTGCAAAAGGTAGTGTTTAAAATTCAGTGTTAACATCCGGGAACCCAAGGAATCTAGAATAGTAGTTTTAGCAAAACAATTATTTTGTCTATTTCATCACTAAATTCAGTTTTGAGACTTTTTTATGCAAGAAATGTAATGGGGAGAGTTTGAATATGGGCAGTTTTACGAAAATTGATGGCCAATTACACATTTGCTCTTATGTTGTTGGGCTTGAGAAGCACTCATCGGCTGACCAGTGATACTCACAGACCCCGCTGTCAGCTGGAAGTCTCATGGACAATCGTTTGTCATTCAGGTCTGATAATGTTTCTCTGAACACTAGTCTGTCCTACAGGTGTACATTTGTATATTTATTTTTATAGCCTAGATTTGTTATTTACACATACTCTTACATGGCTATGTTAAGGACAGACCTATTGCTTTGCTCTGGGCAGGACAGAGCAGGAGTCAGAGGAGTACGAGAGCAGCGTTACCAGCAACTCATTAACGTTAAGCCCATAATCACTTGTGGAGCTTCATAACTCCAAAAGGCAGATAACCACAGGTTGCTGTTTATCTTATGTTTTGTTATTTGAACAAACAATTGAGGAAATAAACTTACCCATATGTCTATTGGCTGCCACCAACTAGCTGTCACATCAGACTGGAGCTTCTCAAATCCAACAACATCAGAACAAATGTTTAATTCGCCAGTTGTTGGCTGCTACTATGGCAAACTCCCGTTCTAGATTCTAGAATCAAGTGCTTTTCCATGGCTTCCCGGATGTTAACACTGCATTTTATACATTGTATTTTGCATTGGAATTTGTTATATTTAAAGATTTTACATTGAATTTTTGATTCTGAATTTATGAACTTTTAAAAATGTGTTCTCTTTTTTTTAGCAAAAAATTCAGATACATAATTTCATTCTTACTAGTCTGGCTATCACAAGACGTTAGAGGAAAAAGTAAGGAGAAAGGTGGATGGGAAAAATTCAAAGGAAAGAGGGCCAAGTCTCTCGAGACTGATGCAGCAAAATGCAAAAAGCTCCCAGAGCTGTGCAGTGCAACCGCAAGCAGCAGCAGTAATGTCGTAGTTCTAGACGACCAAAGTAACACTGTATAACTTAGCCAGAGTGTAAAGGACCATTATATGAGGCTTCCTTTATGCCTATCTTAGCAAACTGCATAGTCAGCTATCAACATGAGTGTGAAATGAAAAGGATCGTGCCATTTAGTGCTGTCAAACTTAACGTGTTTAATCATTTCTGTTAGGTTAAGGTTAGGTTGCTGCTACAATGAATGCTTTGGTATTGAATTCAATGGGAAAACATCAGGCATACATTAGTACTTCTTATCGTGCTAATAAACAGGGAAGAGGGCTAAATAATTCAACAAAATTTAACTGTACTGTGATGTTTTATAATTATAAGTTTGTGTAATTTGGGGTTTCTGTAGCCAGTGACATAACATTATTTGTATTTTATTTTCAATGCAGATGTAATGGCATTGTACAGTTTTTGTTTTCTTTGAAGGCTGAGGCTTAATAAACAACCCCAATTATCATCATTGGTCTAGAGATGTTACTTGCTGTGAATACCTTGTCTCATAGGCTACAGTATAGAGGCTACAGTATTGTGGCATAGTATCAGGACATCCTGGGTGGGGTCTGTTGTCAGAGATGGGAAGTAAAAAATTACAAATACTTCGTTACTGTACTCAAGTATATTTTTCAGATATTTTTACTTTACTATTTATTTATTTTTTTGGTGACTTTTTACTTTTACTCCTTACAATTTAACACAAACATCGGTACTTTCTACTCCTTACATTTCACAAAACTGGCTCGTTACTTCAGTTTTGTACTAAAAGTAGTCTATCAGGTGCGATTATGAGTGCATGTCAGAGAACAGCGCGGACACGCGCCTCACACCGCAAGCCGCCGCGCACGGCACAAGGAGAAGTGAGAGAAAAGAAAAAGAGACAGACTGTCCGGAGGATAACCAGTTGCGATCGTGAGTGTCTTTGAGAACTGTAAGTCATATAACTGATGTCAGTTCATTTAAGCCTGTTTTTGTATTGGTCTATAGTTCTGGCACATTTAAAAGTTAGCTTGATTGTGTTCTTCACCTGTTAACTAGGCGGCACCTGGCTGTTGAATAGATATAATGGCGATTGTTGAACGTCCTTGCTCATTAAGATAATGTAATTAATAGTGGGTTTATTGTTATTATTTACTTGCATATATCATTCCTATGCATTGTGTATTGTGGCCTTTACAATGTTATTTATTCCGACTGTTAAAACACAAACAGCCATAGCAGAGCTACCCACGCCCATGTTTATTCTGATGCTTGATTGTAATAAAGCATCAACAGAGAGAAGTTGTCATAACAGACACACCTGGGCTAAAGTTGGAAACCAGAATCAGCTTTAAATCCAGTCCTAATCTAGTCCTCACTAAGTTTAAAATAATTTGACTGGAGTTAATTGTTATTTTTTTCGTCATCATTACCAAATTGAATCTAGTTGGTTGGAAACATACACAGACTTCTCACAAAATCACATTTTAATTCATATCTTGCTACTCGGTCAAAATCTTATTAACCTGGAGTCCCAGTCTCTATCACAATAAATAAGCTGTATGTTTTAGGCCCATTGGCAGACAGCCATTTAAAATGTAGGCAATGGCATATACAGAACCTTTTTCCATGTCCACTGTAGTTTGTCAGCGGGCTCTCTAGTAACATCTGTGTGGTCCAGGTAGCTTTGTCATTCGCAAGGCTACTTTAACTTTTATACTTTAAGTAAATTTCCAAGCCTCTACTTTGTAACCTTTACTTGAATAAAGAAGTTAAATCAGTACTTCTACTTTTACCAGAGTATTGTTTAACACAATCTTCTACTTGAGTACGGGAAGTTAGTACTTTTGCAATCTCTGTCTGTTGTGCACAGCTGGTGGCAAATGGCCGGATGATGGGCCTATTTAGGAGAAAGTCCAGGGCTGTTTTTTAGCCCCAGTTCATCCCTGTCCTTAGTGACTCTTTAACTATATCTTTTAACTGGATTAAGGACTTTAGTAGTCAGACGAGGATTTTGAGTTGTTTCCGAAAACTGCTTTCAGCGGTGACAAAGAGTAGGCCTAAGTATAAACACATTATCTCAGTTTCTTTCAAGTCTCTGTGGGGATGATGTCTTTCTTGACATACCTAATCGCTTCATCAGATTCTGTGCATTCATTTTCTTTACTGTGAGATGCGTAGTCGGGCTGGGAATAAACCGGACGCCCTAGCGATTGCACAGCAATTTTAGAACCTCCATAAACGCAGACAGAAGAGTACAGTTTATTATCTGAAGTCTTTGTTTTAAGTTTGAAGATAGCATAGTATAGTATGAGTATAGTCCAGAAAGATGGTGATTGTTTCCCCGTTGGATCTCAGCAGAGCTCATTTGTGCGCAGGGCTCAGCACCTTGATGCAGTCTTGGTAATAGTGAAGTTAGCCATGTGGCCCGTGGTTTCCCATCCAATCTTCATGGAGCCAGACTATGCGAGCACATCCTTTCCACAAGCACAACCTTTTGCAGCTGTTGTGTTTCTCTGTCTTTTAGAGCTTGATCCATCAGTCTCTGCTATCCCCAGTAACCTGATGTTGCACCTCCTCATCCTTCCCTCCACGTTTTCAAATTTTCAAATTGCTTACCACCTTGTCACCTTGTCTGACTACGTTGATAGCCCACCTTTTACCTCTTTGATTGTAGCCTTTACAACAATTTGTATTTTGTTTGTAAGGAAACTTAAGTCATCGTAATTTTTTATTTCAGATTTAATCATCACTGATATGTCCACCGTTAGCAAGAAAAGCATCTCTGATTTCAAGGCCACAGCTTCCATCTTCTCTGGGCTGTCTGGCAGGGTTGGGTCATTCGAGTTCGGGTGATGCTGTAACTCAAAGTCGAGGCAGCGTTAGACCTGGATGATGTGTTTATATTTGCATATTTTTTCCGCCTTGACCCACATATCAACTATTTTCTTATTTCCGAAATAAAGCAGATTTGGTTGTGTTGTGTGTATTTGGAGCACTTTTCTGTATTTGGTTGTGTGTATTTGCAACACATTTGCTAAATGCTGTGCATGTGTTGTCAAATTAATGAAGATGTTTTCTTAATTTGTTTATGTTTTGTCTATTTGAGTTTTATGCAGTACGTTTGGCCCTGTCGACCACCGTACATGTCGGCTGCGTAGACAGTATGATCTGCTGCTGTATTAACGTTAATCACACAAGGAGATATAAGTTATTGTAATTCAAACAACACAACAGCATTATAATACACAAAACTATTAAGGCATTTCTGTAATATAAATCAGTATTAAATTTTAATCCAGTAGTTTAACAGTTTTTTTTCTTTTTCTTCAACAGGTGTGTCGAAAACTGTTCCACTGTTGATGTGTGTCCCCCTACATGAGCCTGAACCAAACAGAGGGGGACACTAAGCATTTTAACAGGAGGCCAACATTATTCGACAGGGGAACAGACTTCAACCTAACACCAGTATTCTGTAGATAGTTCTACTAAAGAGCTAACTGGAGACGAACAGTCATTCAGAATTAACCTTCTTTAATTCTCTGATTTGTTGATTTTATGGCATGTTGTAACATTGTGGCAAGTTGAGCACAGACAGAGCAGACTGGATAGGTTGAGAGAGAGAGGGAGACAAGACCCGTGCCAGTTGAGCAAGAGTTTGCAAAAGGTCACATGAGTAAACTGCGTGAAAGGGTTTATTATTTTAGTTAATATGGATTATAGCAAACGTGCAAATATAATGTATGCGCTTGCAAAATATATTTCTCTGAAAAGAGCAACAACCAATGGGCAAACACCAACTCTCACGTCATCACTTTTCTGATCATGGGTGTATGACCGACTTTCACACTTATATGCCTATGGAAATCAGAAATGAAATCGGGAAGCAAACATCAGAGAGGGATGGAGACACTGAGAAAAGGTAAGATGAAAGGAATCAGGTCTCACCTTAGTAGCATGACAAGATCAGCATCACCTGACAGCCTGGCCAATCCTGACCCTCCATCTGTGCGTATCAGCTGCACCTTGTCCCTGTCAAAGAAACATTACACTAAGACAGATGCTGGTGACTATCTTTGTTTGTGTGTGTGTGTGTGTGTGTGTGTGTGTGTGTGTGTACCTCAGTGAATGATTCCGGTTGAAATCAGGCTGTCTCTCCTGCAAAATCTCAAAGATGTTCGGTTGTCGAAGAAACGACACAATCTTGTCATTGTAAGCTGAAAAAAGAATACACATATTGTTAAGGAAAAGCTCAGGAGCAGCACAACTAATTTCACATATGATTCGGGAGATCTTGATAAATTACAGTGGAAACACACCAGACACTGAAGCGTAGCAAATAGCCGCAAAGTGTAGATTCTGCAAAATTGCCTGCATTTCTCCGCACCGGTCACAAAGCGATCTTTCTCCTCTAGGCTCTCTCTCTCTCTCAATGCGTGTATACGTATGTGTGTGTGTGTATGTGTGTGTGTGTGTGTGTCTGTCTGTCCGTCCATTGGTCACTGTCTCCTACTCACTGAGTATGGCGAGTATGCCTAGATTCCCTGAAAATTATGGAGTCACAAAGTTGAAGTACTACTCTGCCTGGAAAGATTATGAGGTCAGGTGTCTGTCTGTCTGTCCATTGGTCACTGTCTGAGTATGACAAGTGGATAGTGCCGCAGATAACCTAAAGAGGGAGACGGTCGTGTGACTGTAACATTTGGATGGAGTACAACATCGCCAGTGTACATTGTAGTTGATAAGTACGCTGCCACACCTAAGCGTCGTTGCCAGACAAAATGTATTGAGTGAATTCCAGTCAATCAATAAACAGTAAGCCTATTATAGCCTTTAGGTTTAAATGTATTTAAATTCATTCAATAAATGTCCCAGGCCCTTTATCCATTATACAAGTTGCTCTTAAAGTACTGACATATAAAATAATACGATAAATTAAATTTTAGTACATCATCAGCTCATGTGGCCTGCACTGCTGGAAGAATGCATTGTAACTCTAACATTTATTGAACATTGGCGCCATCTACTGGATCATTTACACTAATTGCCTTACTTTTTATTAAGCTTCACAGCTCTGTTTACATGTAACTTTATGTACGTATGCGTATATGTATGCATGTGTACACTTCACCAGTGGTTAAATTGGCCTTTGTGGGGAGGGGGAGCCCTTTTTTACAGTGAATGGGCCAAAATTAAATTTCAGCCGTAAAAAGATTTTCATGTTTTTTTTTAAAAAAAGGGGTTTTTTTTCCTTAATGTTTTTGTTGATTAGTTTTTAAAAAAAAGAGAAAACTTTACAATTCACTTCTTTTATTTTTTACCTTTAGGTAATGTTAACGGCATTTTACGTTTTTACCCCCTGGAAATTTTATGAAATGAACGTTTAAAAATTTTGGTTTGGGCAATATGTAAACATTTTTTTAAACAAAAAAATTATTTTGTTTGGATTTAAGAGAATCAGGGCCCCTTCTATTCGTGCGGTCGGCGCCCCCCGACTTTTTTTTAGCATTTAAACTTCTCTCCTGCTTTTGGAAAATTTTTGTATGAACATTTTTCTTTTTAATAATATGCTAAATTCTTTTAAAAAGGGGAAAAACACAATCAAAAAAAAAAAAACAAAATGGTAATTGCAAAAAGGTCTCAGGCATTCTGTATTGCTTGATTTTTTCTTCTTTAGATGACTTTTTAGTATTATTTTAGTCAAAAACATTACTGGCAAATTATTTTCCCCTCTTTGTATCTTTTGTTGGGTTTAAACCCTTGTTAAAGGGCATGAAATTTTTTACCTTGTTTATTATTTTTTTTGTTTATTAAAAAACCCCATGCTGAAGTTTAGATTTTTGAGCGGGTTTTCTGCGGTTTGTGGTTTAAAATTAGCTAGTAAAATAAAGTCAAATTTAGAAAATAATCTAGTATACGGTTGCTTGCTTGTACGATAGATCTCAGACTTTGACAGAAACAAGCCCTTTTTGGGTCTTGGTCTCTGAAGGGAAAAAGATTAGGGAAGGGGCTGTGCGGTACACGGAGGGGGAAAAACCCAAAAAATACCAGAATACACGGAGCTTAAACGCGAAAATCTAGCGCGCGTTGACAGCAAGCGCATCCAAAACTGAGCTGCCAGCTTTCAAGCAGGGGGGAAACTAAGCGACGCCCGGGTTTTTAATTTTGTCAGTAAATTTTTCAAAATGCATTGGGGGATAACGTAAAAACATTCGGTCAAAAGGTTTGGTGCGAAAAGGGGAGGGGAGCTCCCCGGGTGTGGGGGGACCTGGGAGGTGGGTTGGTCCGGCCCAAATTTTAAACCTCTTAATTAAACTTTTCGACATATAAAATTTAGGGTTTAACGTTATCTTGTTATCTTTTTTCCCAAAATATTTGCAGAACCCCCCAATTTTTAAAAAAAAATCGATTTGTTCAAAGGAAAACAAGATCTCCTGTGGGGGTGCTCTTTTTTGTTCGTCCTATTAAAAATTTTTTTTTCCGGGGAAAATTAATTGCCACCAAATGTCGGGTAAAACGTAGTTTTTACGGGTTTTTACGTTAAAAAAAATTAAAAAAAAGACCCGGTTGGGGGTTGCGAAGGACGGTTCGCTTTGGCCCATCCCTATAGGAAAAATCCGGAAATACTCTTCAATGACACGAAAAACGTTTGGAACAGTGTGAGCCTCCTCCAAAGGGGGCCTGGAAAAAACCCCAGCAAACCCGACCATCGAATTTATCAAATTTACTTCAAAGGTGAGCTCTAAAGCTAGCTGTGAAAATGCGAGGACACCTCAGGGGGGGGGAAAAGGGGGGGAAAATTGCGAGTTAATGAGGGAATAAACGGTTGAGACTGGCCAGGGCAATACTGGCTGAAATTGCAAACTTAAATAGATTTTCCTCCAAATGGTGGCTTTTATCAGCATAAAATTTTAAAAAAAATGTTAACGAATGCCCCGAGGGGTTTGGTGAAGGAATTGGGGAATCGGGGGAAGGAAACGTCACCGGTCTACAAGCTAAGGTCCAGGTCCTCGAAAATAAAAATAAAGAACCAAAAGGAAAAGTGGGGGATTGGAGACCAATCCGACGATCTAACTGGAGGTTAACCCCGAGGGCGCGGGGGGAGGGGCGCCGGGGCCCTTTGGAAAAGGCCCCGGAGCTCAAAACGGGCACCGCTACGCCCCCATCTGACAGGAAAGGGCGACCGGCTTGGCCAAAAAAAATACTCTAACCCCGGCACCAAGGATCTTATATGAAGTTTTAAAAACAGGGATAAAGCAACTGTGATAAGAGCTGCCAGGACGAAGGGACAGACCCCTTTCAAAAACCCCGGGGAATTTTATGAGGCCCTGCAGCTGGTTGCATAAAACAGAAAGGGTTTTGCTTTGGGGGAGACAACCCCCCCCCCCCCCCCCCGTGCCATGGGGTACGATACGTGATCCCCCCCGCTGACATGGTGACACACAACGGTCAGTCTCGGATCTTTAACCAACCAGCTGAAGCAGAGAACTTTGTAAGGACTCTGAAATCAGAAAGTGGACCTGGGTGAGACAATGACATCAATACATCGCAAAGTATTAAAAGGGATGGACAATTACAATACCTAAAGTTAAGTAAAATAAGTAAGACTTAAAAATGGTTTAAATTATTTTCCCCTTTTTTGTATCCAGGGCTCAGACAAAGGCAATAGAAACGAGTTTCTTATGAGGGGGGTGGGGGTAAGGGGGAAAATTTCGGGGCACGCGGCTTTTCCCCTTTGTGGGCGCCTTCACTTTAATGGGTACCGGGTCTAAAGGGGGGGGAGGAGGGGGGGAAAACAGAGTTCAAAAGGGGGATTACTGTTTGTTATCATTACCATGGGTATAGTTTTTAACATTCAAATGTTCTTGGTTTCTTTGTTTTTAAACAATTTGAAAAATGGGAAGCCCTTAAGTTTTATACATTTGCTGGGGGTTTAAAGAATTAAGGTTTTCTTGGAACTGCAGGGGTTACAGAAACTAAAAAAATTTAAGGGCAATAATGATAGGGTGAAATCTTGCACCTGATATGGTTTTCGGAAATCCCCTGTTTGTCTGGAAGGGGGCAGGTTTGGGCAAGGGGAGGCAAAAATATACACCCCTTTTACTTCCCAAGCAAGAGGGGTTATGATTCTGATTCATAAATCCGTACCATTCCGTGTGACAAGGGTTATTAGAGACAAGGCTGGGAGGTCATTATTTTGGGGGCCAATTACTCAGAAAAAAAAAATTGTAATATTTATGCCCAAATTTACGACCAAGTTTTTCAAATCCTTTTACAATTCTCTTTGTCGGGCGTATATTATGCAGGAGATTTAACTGCACAAAAACCCCAGAAGGAAAGAATTTTAGGTACGGAAAAACCCCACTCAAAAGTAGACAAAAATTAATACTTTAAAAGGAATTTTTTGGGATATTTGGAGAGACATGAATCCAAAGAGCTCACAATACTCGTTTTTCAAAACACAAAAAGTCAATTCAGTTCCGATTATTTTTTTAATTCTCCTTTTTGAACATAAAAAAAGGACTTCAATACGAACATCTTAATTTCCGACCATGCACCAAATATCTTTTTTAGAGGATTTAAAAGACAAGGAAGCCGTAGGTGGTTTTTAAACGAAATGGCTTTTGGACCAGATTTTTTTTTGAGATAATCAAATTAGCATCTATTTTGAAATCAATAGAGATGAAACACCACCCTCTTCAAGGTGGGAAGCCTTCAAGGCCTATATAAGGGGTCAAATAATTAGCTTTAAAACCCAAAGGAAAAACAATTTTATCAAAAACAAAGATTGGTACAGAGTTGGGGGTTTTGAGAGAGTTTTATCAACACTATGCCCAAACACCCAAAAAAAAATTTAACTAAGAACACGTATAACAACTTTCTGCCTAAAAACCGCTCAAAAATTTTGCGTTTAAGCTCGTTCCTATGATCAAGGGGAAAAACCTGGAAAATTATTAGCCTGGCGACTCCGACAATTACAAACTGAGAAAAATATTACCTCAGTTGAAAATAATCAGGGAGGGATTATTACCGATCCGTTAGAAATCAATGAAGTGTTTAAGGTCTTTTTTTGAAAAACATACAGCCAAAAAGAGCATAAGGAAAAAGAGCAAAATTTTTTCTTAGAATCTCCCAAACCAATATTCAAAAATTAATGGTAACGATCTCGTGCCTAACAAAAGAGGAAATATCTATCAAAGTCATTGAGAAAGAAAAACCCCCAGGCCCAGAGGGCTCCCAACAGAATTTTTAAAAAATTAAAAAGAAAAAGCTACCCCCCCTTTTTTTGAATTTTTTAATCTTTTTAAAAAAAGGGGAATTCCCGCCTCTTAAAGGACCCCTGATTATTTTATTCCCTAAAACCGGGAAAAAACCTTGCAACCTTTTGGGAAAATCTAAGACCGAAAGTTTTAATGTCGATTTAAAGTCTTGTAAGTCGGGCTGTAGAGGGAGAGATATTGCCGAAATAATTAGTTGTGACCAAAAGGGTTTTATGAAAAGACAGGGATTTCAAAATGTGAACGGTGGATTCTTTTATAAAAGGGAAAGAAAAGCGACAGTTTGTATCAGGGGTCCCAAAAGGCCCTTTTGATGAGTCGAGTGACCCTATTTATTCGAGTATGAAAAAATTTGGTGGGGGACAATTCGTCGAGGGTTAAATTTTAAAAATGAGCCTTATCTAAAAATAGAAAACAAACGGGTTATTCAAAATAATTTAAAAATTAAAAGGGGGCGGCGGGGTCCCCCTTTCCCTTTATTTTTTATTTAGCAAAAAAATTTTGCCATTGCGGTCGCCCCATAAAAAAATAACGGTTTTGAAAATTTGGCCAACGGAACATAGATTGCTTTTTTGCTGATGTTCACCTTTTTTTTAGAAAAACGAAAGACCTTTTGCCTTTTAGATCTAAAAAATACTTTGGAAAATTCAGGAATAAAAAAAATAAGATAAGTCCATTAAGTTCTTAATACAGAAGAAAAAAGTGTGGGAATCCTTTCAATTCAAAAAGGGTAGCTTTTTTAATATTGGGGATTAGGATAGACCAATATAAAGTTGTGCATTAACATCCCCAATGGAGATCAGTTGCTGCCTTTAGATAGATGGAATCCCCTACCTTTGTATTATAGCACAAATCAATTCCTTAATCCAACATAAGCCCAAACTTCTATATTTGTTTCAGAACATCCCTTTGCCACCTCCTGCAATTTTTTCGGCCTAAAAATTTTATACCTTTCTTGGAATAACAGCGACCAAAAGGGTTTGTTTAAAACTTTGTTTACCCTTGGAGAGGAGGGCCCAGGTGCCCCAAAAAACTTTGTACTAATGGGCAGCCATTTTAGGATATGGTTCTTTTTTAGTAAAGTTCTTGCCAGGGTGATTATTTAAATTGTTCGTTCCTCTCCCCTACCCATAATTTTCTCACAAACATCAAAAAGGGAAAAAAAAAAAAAAAAAACCCTTAGCAAAAAAGACTTGGTTTGTATCGGGGAAGAGTATTTAGGTGACCTCCCCCCTATCCGCTTCAGTCCAAAATGGGGGAATCATCTTTCCCCCCCGGTAGGAGATCCTGGTTTTGGAAATGGGTGAAAAAAGGGTTTAAAAACAATAGAATTGGTGGAATCGGAGGGCGGGGTTTTGTGTCTTTTAAGAGTTAAAGGTAGGTACGATATCCAAGCAAAAATTTTTTTTAAATATTGCAAATGAGAAATTTTATTGACATCTCAAAATCGATGTGAGTCCATCCCTCTGAGTCCCCCCCTTGGAAATTAAATGAAGATGATTTTCTTTTGAAAGGAATTATTCAAAAATATTAGCATTTAGTGGAGGGATCCTTGATATCTCTTGGGAAATCTGCCCGGAGGGGGAAAACAGGAAATTGTTTTGGAAAAATGGGAAAGGTTTGCTGAAGCACAAACCCCAAAATTCAAACAACCCCCCAAAAACTGCAATATCATTGGCAATGAGAAATTTTGTGACCCCAAAAAGTTAATAAACAAGGGCCATCCCAGATTTTTTTTGTGTGGAGAAGAAAAAGGGAAAATTCTTCCCCTTTCCCTTTGGAAGCAAGAAGTTTTTCAAAATTTGGAGGGAGATAAAACAAGCTCTAGAGACGATACTAGGTATAAATTTTTTTTGACCCCCGTTGTTCTCCAGGTCCTGAAAGGTATCATGAAATATCCAAACCTTACCAAAGGAAAAGTTCTTCATTTTTAAAAAAGGGAAACTATCGCATTCAAAATTTTTGGGGGCCTTTATGGAAAATATAAAAAACAAGAATAGGGGGCGGGGAGTTTGTAGCGGTTGGTCTTCCGCAGTGTCCTAAAAAAATCTTTTTTTTTGTAAATTGACTCCTTTTCTTTATTTTACATTTTAGTTGGTTTGAACCAGTAAATCTAAATAATTTGGGCAAATCCCGGAAAATAGAGAAAACCCTTATTGTTGTATTTGTTTTTTTCTCAGGGTGGTTTTGGGTTTAGGGGTGTTTTTTTCTTTTTTAATATTTTATAGTAATAGGCTGCTCTAAAAATTTATAAAACCTGGCGGGAGGGAAAAGGGTGAAAATTGAACTTAACCAATACCCTGGGCTTCCCCTGATGTGGAACACTTTTGCCTTTTTGATTGTTTGGAAACATGTTGAAAAACCAAAAAAGAAAGTTTGGAAAAAAAAAAAAAAAAAAAAAAAAAACTTTTAAAAGTAGACCCGAAAAAACTTCCCCCGCCCTAACAGACTTCCCAGGAGATAGTCCTAAAAAAAAAACATTCCCCTTTCTACTGTCTGATTTTACGAAAACTATGGGGGGGCACAAAGTTGAAGTCCCCCCGCTGGAAAGTTTTGAGGTTAGGGTTTGGCAAATAAGACCTGGGGGGCCCCGTCCCAAATTACATTGCATAAGTTTTAAATTTCCCCCAACAACTTTTGTTATTTGATTTTCCCCGAAAGGTTGGGTTGTTTTTACTGACCCCCTTGCAAACGTTTGGCAATGCCCCGTGGCAGAGGTAAAAGTGGGAAGGCCGGGCAAAATGGTGGGCCGGTTCCCCACCTACAAAAGAAGGGGAAAGGGCATTTTATAGTTTTTTAACAGCAGACTAGATACTTAAACACTTGTTTTTTTGGGCTACAAGTGGAGCTGCCCCCAGCACGTGGTGCGGGGTTTGGGGTCGAGTTTGGGGGTGATAGGAGGCCGGGCCCATGCTCTGGAGAGGCAGCCGGGGGGCAAGAAAGATGTGGACGGCAAATGATCCACGAAAAAGGTGATATGCGCACAAAAGAGACATAAGTGTTCATTTTAAGTTGATTAACTTAAAAAATTTCATTTTTCCAAGTTTTTAAAAAATCTATCACAAATTTTTCATCATTAGTGGATAACTGTAAAGTTTTTAAAAAATTTTAAAAAATCCCCCCGACATTTTTTATACTGGGTTTTTATTATTTTCACAATAACAAAATAGACAAAACAGGACATCAGACATTGTCATCATAGGTAAGGTGAAATGCTTGACATAATGAAAAAAAAAAAAATAAAACCTTTTTACATTAAAGCCCCTTTTAATCTAAAGACCTAAGGGTTTTTTCCCCCCATTCGGACGAAGTCTTTTTGTTTTAAACTTTTGAAAAAAAAAAAAATTAAATTAATTATCCAGTTAAGAAATTAATTCACTTTCAAGTAAGACTTCCAGTTTACCAATTTTTTTACATTTTTCAGTTGAAGTCTCAAAACAAAGCAATTTTTCCGTAATAAAAAATTTTTTCCCGACTATTTTTACCCCCTCGGATTTTTTAGGTTCTCTATTTAGCCATTTTTCTGGTTATTGTTTTTTTTTTAAAAAAAGCTATTAAGATAAATAAATAAGATAAGCCCCTTTTTTGTCCCTACAGGAAAATTTTTTTTGGGGTTCGGAGAAACAAAAGGCGACGCACCCCAACATACAGGTAACTTTTAGCCTTTGGTATGTTCCCTTTCCAAAAACTGAAATTTAAAAAAAAGTCTAACCAAATATTTATTTAAGTTTTTTGGTCTTTAATTTCTTATCCAGAATTTTTGAGAGACTGCGGCCCGTTTGGGCAATAGTCCGATATTTAGGAGGGATTTCTCCAGTAATGTTTGAGGAGGGGTTTTTTTTGTTTGTTCAAAATCCCCCATTTTGCATCCATAGGATCACATAACATACCGAAATAAATTGTGCTGCCCATAAATTGCTCCAAGATTTTAAAACCATTCCCCCTTATCTGGGGGTTGGTGTTTAAATTTATTTTTATAGTAAATTTTCCTACTCTTCCTAAATTTATATAGGTTTTTGGAATGTTTGTATCCTGAAAAAAATATGTATTGAAAATCTTTTATTCTCTCAAAATTTTAACTCTTCGTCAAACCTTAATTTGTTTCGTTTTTTTTCCAGTGACCCCTTTTGTTTAAACTCTCTTCAGCCTTTGGCACATCCCAAAGTTGGGGAAAAGTCCTTTTTATTTTGAAACCTATAGTCTTTAAATTTTTTTTTATTTGACATTGAGGGCCCTTTTTTAAAAAAATTGTTAAATCTCTAAAAGTCTTCTTTGGGTTGGATTAGGTGATGTTAAAAATAGGCGCGGCGGGAAATAGTTTTTAAAATAAGGTATTGTAGATTATAAAGTGGTTTTTTTAAATTTTCTCCCAAAGCATATTTCATTCCTAATTCTTTAAAGTTTTTTAAATTTTTTTTTTAAAAATACGTCCCCTTTTTAATTTTTAGTTTTTATTGAAGAGTCAAGGAAAGGTGTCAGTCCCCTTCATTAAACACAGATGTTTGTAGATATCCATGAAAACCCTCTTTAAATGTTTAAATTCCCGGGGGTTGTAATATTTAAAAAGTGTAACTTTATGGTTTTATATGTCTTTTGGTTTTTCTTTTTCATTTTAGAATCTTTACTTGGTTTTATAAGACTTGTAATCTTCAATTAAGGGTGATTCTCTGACTCTGTTCACCCGTAAGAAAAAAAAAAAAAAAAAAAAAAAAGATTTAAAACCCCCGTACTAAAAGAAAAATCTGTCGAAAGAAAAAGAAATTAACATATCAATTAGGAGGGGAACCCTAAACCCAAAGGGGCCAAACCCCAGTTCCCCGAGGGATCTGACTTACTTAAGCGGAAAAGTATTAATGTACGTAGCCTATGTACAATTTGTATTACTAATCTAAGACCTCTTTTGGGGTATGCAGTCAGTTTTTTGCATTCTTACATAGTTATGTCTTCACCACTTGCAAACCCTTAGCTTATTGGGGCCTTAGGGAGGGTTAATAAAAACCCCGTCGTCGGCTTTCCTTGTTGCAAAAAAGGGGTGTGTGACTCAAAATCTCAATTTTCCAACAAAACGTACATGAAAGACCCCTATAAAAAAACTTACCCCACGCCCAACATAACCTTTAACATCAGTACGCAGAAAATTTTGTTTTTTCGTAAAGCGGAAAGCTTGGGGTGTTTCCTGTCTGCTGCAGCGGAGGGCCACACAAAACCCCCAGTGGATCAGGAAAAATGGGTGAGACTACACAAAGATCAAATTTAGGAAGCTCGCTCATTTTTAAGGCAAAAAGTCTTTTATTAAAGATCAAGACCAGGCCGGATCGGTAATAATGAAAATCAACAGCTATTATAAATGTTTCAAATAGATTTATTTTAATTTTTTATTTTTTTGTCAAATCCACCCGCCTTTTTATTTAAAATTTGCATCCCAAACCTTTTGGTAAGGGTTTTTAGGGGAAAAAAAACACCCAGGATTTTTTCCCCCGAAACTTTTTTTTTTTTTTTTCAACCTTGGTTTTATTTCCCCTTAGTCTCACGGGTGGAAAGGCAATCAAGGGGGCAAAGTTTAAAGCGGGGAAAAAACACCACAGATTGCCTAACAATAAGGGGGGTTTTTCTAGACTACTACTACTACTATACACTAATACTTTTAAATAACTACTATCTACTATTTACGTACTACATACTATTATCCCCCGGACCTATTTCAAAAGGGTTTAAAAACAGCTGAAAGTGTCGTAAAGGGCACATCCAAATTTGTGTTTTTGGGGGGCCCCCGAATGTTCAAACATTCAGGCATGACATCCGAGCCTTTCCCTCCTTAATTTCCCCTCCTTAATCCCCTTTCCTTGGGTCTTGTCCCGCCCAAAAGGGCATTGACCGAGGATCGCAAAAAGCTAGAGGAGAGAGGAATGAGGCAATGAGCATTTAAAACCCAAAAACATCTCGCCTTTTGCTTTATTCAAAATAACGCCAATAAATATGAGTGCAGAAAAAACGGATCGCTATCCATGGTTCGTCTATGCTTTTTCCGTTTCTGTCAGAGAACAAAATGTGTTAAGAATTCGGAGGTCATATTTTGTTTTTAATTCCTTAGCTCCCCACAAAGTAGAAAGTTGAGTAATCTACAAGTCTAAAACCTCTTTAACTGAAACAATACATTCTACGTATCCAAAAAACCCAAAACTTTAGGTTAATAGAATATGAGACTTTTCAAACTTTATAGGACATCCCCCCCTTGCCAGTGTGGTCGGGCTTCACTCCCAGCCCCTGGGTCACCTGTGGTTGGCAAACGTTAGGAAGGCCACCCAAACCCGTTTTGCTGGTAGCGCTCAAAGTGGGGACATCCGACGAACCCTTATGGCAATTTCTTCAAACGTGTTGGGGGTGAACATCGGTAGGGGACTCTAGAAGCAAGAAAGGGAGGGGAAAAAAGGGGGGAAAGGAGAAAAGACAAAAAGGGAAAAATCAACCAGAAAAGGGGGAAAAGTTTGTTAGGGGAAGTTTTCCCCTTGAGCATGTATTCACCATTACCCTTTTTTTGTATGTGTTCCATTTTTTGATTCAAGATGTATGGAATTTTTGGGGTGGGGAGGGGGGGTAAAAACTTTCAAAAACGGGCACCCCAAAAATTAGGATTTTGTAATTTACCCAATTATAATTGTGTTTAGGGGTAATTGAAAATGTTCAGTAAATTTTAAGATCTTAAAAGGGTTATGTGAGGCAGATTTTGTTCCGGATTCCATATTTTGCAAGCTAGTTTTTTTCCCCACTTCTTCCAGATCTTTTATCTTTTAACTTTTGGCCAAACAGTAAAGAAGGTATTTCCCAGAATGTTGAACTGTTGCTTTAAATAGCCAAAGTCAGTGAATTTCATTCAAATTCACCTATTAGCAGTGGCACCAGCAGGATTCTATTTCATACTACGCACAAGAACTGCCCACAACATCTAGGTTCCAACACACACACACACACATAGGACTACTCGGCGAGCGAGCAAGAGAGAGAGAGATTGATTAATATATTACTGATACAGCAAACTGCATGCATTTCAAATACCAGCCAACAGGCCGGGTTTAGACAATCACACTGCAATCCTGTACTGTGTAACAGTAGCTCAGTTTAGCAATATTAATTTATCAATACAATACATAATTTAAAAAGCAACGTAGCCTACAGGAAACTAGTGAAGGGGGAGTGAAAATAGATTATTTGGGTGGGTGCGTGCAGATAATTTAAGCGTAAAAGCAGATGGGGTCAAAGCCGATCTGCGTATCACTCACAAACATACACAGCCCATATTAACACAATGTTCTAGGGCTTACCCGAATGCTTTGAAGCTTTGATTGTTGCCATTGTGATCAATGTCCAAATGAGAATTCTAATATCTTTTTGGAGGGGGGGATTATCATATATGCATTATCTCAAGAATCACGATGAATTAGGGAATATAAATCCCACAGTCCTCATATTATAATTAATTATAATTACTTATATTTTATATGGAGCACTGGTTGTTATGTAAAGGCGGGGTGTGTGTGTGTGTAGGTTTAGATGAGGTGCTGTCCCGAGAACTGAAATAGGGAAACTGGCATTTCATAAAACTCAACATGCTTTATGCTGGAGCGTCTTTGATCTGGGGGCCCATTTCAGCAGTACTCTCTGACCCTAAAGTGACCCAAAAAGGCTGACCCAACACTGAACCTGACAACCAAGTCAGCTAAGGCAACTGCTACTATTCTTGAGCCTTTTATCATCCTCACTGAGCGGTTGTTCCAAGACAAAAATGTATTGTTGTTAGCAGTTGTACCAATGCTGACAAATGTAAAAAAAAAAGAAGGATGACAACAATGCCACTAAAGCACTGAAAAATACTGCCGGAGGTAATTGAAAGGAGAGGTTGTAGCTGCAGTTCAACTGCTTGACTCTAGTGTCACTTGGCATTCTGAAGAGGCAAACAAATTGTTGTTGTAGAAGGAGGTGACCACGTTTGCTAAGCACCTGAATTAGTAGGTACAGTTGATTAAGAGAAAAGAGAAGATGAACTGAAAAGATGCAGATATGGAGCTCCTCCTCTCCATGGACGACTAAGCACCGGAAAGGGAAGTGACTGTCACAGCAAGGAAGGAACTAGAGGACTTTTTAAAAGAGAGGTCAAAAACTGATCCCGGTCCTCTTGACTGATGGAGACAAAACTGGGACTTTTTTTTTTTTTCATTTCTTAATGTAAGTAGGTAATGACTGCAAATTTGAGGAAAGTATTATAGGCCAGCTTTTAAATAAGGTGTGATACGCTGTGATACTGTGCAGTCACTATCCATTTACCGTTTTTATGTATGTGCTTCCAATTTTATGAGTCAAAGATTGTATGGAAATTATTGGTATGGGAAGGGGGGCTGAATCTTTCATTCTACTTTATAAAGAAAGCAAGACCTTCCTCAATTCGATGATTTAGCTAATTACCTTACCCCAACCATTATGCCCTTTCCAAATTATAATTTGTGTTTAGTGCTAATTATCAAAGTACTTTACTTAAGTATCATAAATGTCCTGTTCGGCAGATTTTGTTACCTTTGGGCAAAAGGCTAGTTTTCCCCTGCCCAAAAACATTTGATAAACAAGTAAGCATGCATTTAAAAATGAAATTTTTCAATGATAATGTTTTTAAGGGATTTTTAAAATTATACGACTTATGAACTTTTCCCCGTATGCCCCCAAATCTCCCGACAACCCCCCTCCGTAAAAGCTTAAATTATTAAAAAATTCCATTGAACCCCCAAAAGGGATTCGGCAGCCCTAAAATATTTATTTTCCACGGGGTAAAAAAATGTAGTAACTTATTTAAACGGAGAGAACCGGGGCCCCGGACTAAAAAAAAACCCAAGGCCCCTGTATTCCCTTAATTTCCCGTTGGAATGTTCTGTTTCTGATGTCATTAAAGTGTGCAGCAGGGGCAAGGGTGGAAAAAAAAGTGGGAAAATTTCCGGTAGAGTGCTAAGCTCGTTGGGTTTCTGATACAATCTCGGGAAAACGTGGCAAGGGGACCTTAAAGTGTTGGGCTGGTGATTTAAAAAGTACTCCCAAAAAAATGACCCGCGAAATATTGAAGTTTTTTTCACCAGCTGTCTATGTGAAAAGTTTTTGGGGCTGGGGGGTGCAGCACCCCCTTTCCCCGCTAACCCCATGGGGGTTTTTAGACAGGCGCTCTTCCGGGAAATTGAGGGGGCCGGGTTTAGGGGTGCTATTTTTTCATTGCGCCCCTGAAAAAGGAAATGGGGTAAACTGATTTTAATACAAATTTGGGTTGAAACTTTTTAGGATTCAAAGAGTGAACCCGCGACCCCCAATTTTCTTCAAATGCGGTTGTGTCATCTACAGAACCTCAAAGCTGAAAGGTTATTAAAAAAAGATTTTTGTGGGGTTTTGGTCGGGGGGGCCAAATTTTTACTTTTTTAAAAGAAAAGGGAAAATTTTTTTAACATTTTAAATTTTGCCCGAAATTCTAACATTGAAAGGGTCCCGGCCTGGGGGCTTGGGAAATTGATTTGGTTTGCAGGCCAAAAGGAAACTTTTTGAGGGAAAAGGAAAATTTGCCCTTAGCACAAAAAAACTTTAAAAAAAAGAACAGTGAATTGGCATTTTGCAATACACATGGGGGTGCCCCCAAAAAAAAAAACTTTTTAGGTAGTTTTTTTTGATTTTTTGTTTACCAATACCACATGCTTTAAAGGTCCAAAATTTTAAAAGACGCAGCTTTAAAATGGTTTCTGCATTTGGCATAGTCTGGAGGTTTTTATGGACGAGAATTTTGGGCAACCCCCCTTACAAAAGGGGCTTTTTTTTTGGGGTTAAGATTTCCTTTTAAAGGTTTTTTAAATTAGGGTAGGATGGTCAGGGGAAGGAACAAAATTGAACAAATTGGGTTCGTTCCGGAAGGGACGCCGGGGTCTAGGGGAATGTTATAAAGGGGGGGGGCCAATAAATGGCGGGGTTCAAGTAATGCACAGGGACCACGGGGTTTTGCGAGTACTGGATTGAATGAAAATAAATCCCCGTAACCGAAAATGAATGAAGCCAGGTTTCCCTTTTTTTTTGGGGGGAAAAATTAATAAACCTTTTTTAAAGCACGCCATTATACCCGTTTTTTGGCCTTGGGCTTTGGAAGCAAATTTTGAAAGAGGGGAGGGTTTTTTTTTGGGAGTGACATTTTCAGCCCATTTTTTGTACTTTACACCCCACGGTGGTTTTTTTCGTTCGGCCCCCGGGGTTCCGTTACCAAGATACCAAAAAAACCAAAACCAAAAGGGAACAAAAAAAAAAAAGGGGGGGGAAAAATAGTAAAAAAAATAAAAAAAATTTATTTCTGTAAAAATTGCAGAAAACTAGATGTTCCTTAAACGAAACAAAATTTTGCTTTTTTTGGGATGAAAAAGAAAAAAATTATACAATTGCACGTTTAAAATAACAAGTCTGGGATCAGAAAAAAAAAAGGGGGGGTTTCCCAAAAATTTATGGTAAAAGGAAGTGGGGGAAAAATAGAGATTGATTGGTTAAAAGAAAAAAGAGAAAAAACAGTTCCACGGTTTTAATGCAGCACAGTGAAGAAGTCGGGGGGGAGGAACTTCACGCTGGGGGATGAACGCAGGTGAGGCGAGACCGGAACGGGGCTGAGCACACGGGGCCTTCGGGCTGCAAAAACCACCACACACACACCCCCACACAAACCCCAAAACCACCCCCACACCACACCACACCACACACACACACACACACACACACACACCACACACACACACACACACCACACCCCACAACACAACACACACCACACACAAACACAGTCTGAAGAAAAAAAAATCGATCTTCTGGACATGCTTTACAGACTTCAGTGCAGTGAGAGAATTACTGGGATGGAAGGGTGCATGTCAGTCTCATCAGCCAGCAGCTCACTGGCTGGCTGTTCCTCAGGTCTGCAGTCATTAGTTATTGTCCTCCGTATACTCTGATATCTGGTAAAGTGTGTATGTTTGTGTTAATTACTATGGTGACAGTAAAGGTAATCAAAAAAATTGCAAAAGTGTACCATATAATCAAACTAGAGAGAGGCAGGGTAGTATAGCCAGATCTGGCAGGGAAGAGTTCTAGCCCGACCAGACTCCTCTCTTTACCCTGTCTCTCTTATTTATGCTGTTATCGTTTTAGACTTCTGTTGACACACTTAGTTCCTCTCTCCTCTATCTTTCCATTTGTGTACATCTATGTCCCAGAAATGCTTGTAACTAACGTAGCTCTGGGGAGTTATTCCCCTGAGTTCTTATGTTCTTTTTTGCCCAACATGTTTCCTTGGATTAGGGATGAACCTAAGTCATGGTTGCAGCTGTCGCTGTGGTCCTGCTACCCATCCTGCGATGCCCTGTTACATCCTGCTACGCTCTGCGGTGCCCTGCTACGTCCTGCTACGTCCTACTGTGCCCTGCAACACCGTGCAGTGCCCTGCTATGCCATGAACTGGGGCTGCACGATTATGGCCAAAATGATAATCACGATCAAAATTTTTATCGCGATTATTCTCACGATTATTTGTTTATTTTAACCAAAACAAAATGTATTGTCACATAGGCTGTTTATAACTGCGAGAGGGAGTGTGATGGACGCTACTCACAGAGAGACGGCTGATCATTATGAACGGGTCCAGCACGGGTCAAATGGCGGATACACATGTCTGTATCGTCACTGCGCTGCATTTTTATGAACTATGATATTCTGGCCATGGGTCACATCTCTGGCCCAGGTCCAGCAGCTCCATCTTACGCTGTTACTGTACGACTTGAAGTTAGTTGCATTCAATAACTTCTTCTGTGTTTTTCGCCGTGGCGGCCGCAATAGTAGAGTTACCATGGAAACACTGGTACAAATACAGGTTTGCCCCTCATATTTAACAATATACAGCTGTGTTAATAAAAAATTAAAACTGTGGACAAATGTCAGAAGTGTGGACCGGCGCTGTGTGGCCGGGCTGCTCCAAGAGTATATGGATGCAGCCTGGAGCGTCCCATGTCATCCGTCCCGTCTCATGCGGTCCCATGTCATGCGGAGTTGTGTCAAACAGTAAATCCAGAGGGTCAAAAATACGAAATCGCGAATAATTTTCCAGATGGAGTCAGGGGTAAATTCGTGACCACATTTGTTGCAATCAATTGAAAAAACGTTAAAAACTGTTAAAGTAACAATTTTGCCACACATATAGTTTGCTCATTTCTGAATGTTATGCTTGTGTTGACAAGATAAATGCAAACTATCGTCTGGAAAAAAATAAGCCTGCGTCAACTATCATGAATAAAATACTTTTAATATTTGGTGTTTTTTTAACGTTTAGTTAAAAAAAAAAATATTGAAAGTATTTTATTCATTTGCATGTGAATACAAAAAATGAATAAAATATGTTTGTTTTTTTAACTAAACATGTCTATAAGATAAATGCAGACTATCATACTGATGAATAAAAACACTTCAAATATATGTCCGTCTATAAAATAAATGCAGATTATCGACAAACTAAAAGAATCCTTCTGCCATCTCCGAGTTTCTACTTTTCAAAATAAGAGCTTGCATCTGGAAAAAATACTACACCTCTCTTTCTTTTCAAAGTAAAAGCTCACGTCAACTATCATGCTAATGAATGAAATATATATATATATTTTTTAAATATTTAAAATTATATGTCCGTCTCTAAAATAAATTCAGATTATAGACAAACTAAAAATTCCCTCTGCAACTTGGATCAAAGTTGCAGTTATAGAAGGAATTTCTCTCCCGACAGAGGTCAAGCATTTGGTTTTGGTTTTCCCCCCTTTCATACAATAGGCTACAACACAAAATACAATAGAACCGCTGGCGGAAGTGTAAGAAAAATTCAATTGCATTCTGGCCCAAGGCCGTGGCAGCTGAGATACGCAGTCAAATGCAGGACGGGTCCCAGAGACCCGAAGGCCAAGGCCGCGGTAGTAGAAAAATACAACCGTGTACTGCCCCGGGTCCCAGAGACCCGACAGCCAAGGCCGCGGTAAATACATCCGCGTTCTGCCCTGGGTCCCAGAGACCCGACGGCATTCTGCCCCGGGTCCCAGAGACCCGACAGCATTCTGCCCCGGGTCCCAGTGACCCAACAGCATTCTGCCCGACCCGACAGCCGAGGCAGTGCCAGTAGAGTTATACAGTCTAATGCTCTCGCCATGCTGATAAGCAGTTGTATTTGCAGCAATGTCCCGATGAAGTGTGAAAACAATATAGGCCTAGAATATAAAATTAAAAAGTCTTGGAAAGAGTGTAACATGTTTATTTTTGTAGTCTTGTTGTTGTGTATGCAGATCGTGGATTTCTCCTCAGGAAATACTGGCGTTAGTTGGCAGAAACAGCTGATGTCGCTGATGCAGGTTTCATCAGATGTAGCAACGTTATATGGAACAATTCAACCATAATCATAAATGAGCAAACTATGTGTGTGGCAAAATTGTTACTTTAACAGTTATTAACGTTTTTCACTTGATTGTAACAAATGTGGTCACGAATTTACCCGTGACTCCATCTGGAAAATCATTCGCGATTTTGTATTTTTGACCCTCTAAATTTGCCGTTGGACACACCTCTGCATGAGACGGGACCGCATGAGACGGGATGGATGACATGGGACACTCCAGGCTGCAGCCATACCCATCTTGGCTGCTCGGAGAGTAGAGGAGAGAGAGTAGAGGAGAGAAAGTAGAGGAGAGAGAGTCGAGGAGAGATTCAACACAGACACGGCTTTACAGACGAAATGGGTCATGTAACGCAAAATTAAACCATATCCATATAAACAGCATTGTAGCGGATGCGAGGACATTAGCACCGGTGTGTCCTAGAGGAGCTAACAGCTAACAGACGCTACTAGCTAACAGCTAACAGACGCTACTAGCTAACAGACGATACTAGCTAACAGACGATACTAGCTAACAGCTAACAGACGCTACTAGCTAACCGACGCTACTAGCTAACAGCTAACAGACGCTACTAGCACCGACTAGCACTGCTCACTGCTGTTGTTTGAATAACAGACGAGTTAACGGAGCGGTGGATGGGCTTTGCAAAAAAACCCGGAGCGTTCTATAAAATGACGTTTTAAAAAAAAAAAATCGCTCGACCCACGCAAATTTTCGTGGAAGCCCAAAATCTTGTCCGAAAAAATTCATTAATTTGCCCCTCCATGAACTACTCCCAAACCTTTTTTAAAAGTCGCTTTCTTTATCTTTTTTGGGGCTTTTTATTGCCACTATTCATTCCCACCCAACCCCCCCCCGTCAGACTCCGTCCCAAAGACTTTGGTTTGTCCCAGGTTTCTTACTAAAAATTTGGGCTTTTAAACCAAATACAACTAACCAAAAATTTTTCAGGATACCGTGCCCCGGGGGGGGGGGTTTGGGGTTTTGGGAAACCCAAAGACTCATTTTTAAATTCCTTTAAAATGTAGTACAGGGGCCCAATGAAAAACCCCGGGCGGAAAGGTTAAAAAAAAAAAAAATCCCCCATCCCACCTGCCGGGCCCATATTCCCAAACCCAAAAGGGTCAGAGAATTAAGGGGTGTAAAAAGTGTTGCAAAACCATAGAGTTTTTTTACGTTTTTTGATACCATATCAAAATGCCTCTAAATCCGCCAAAAATTTGGGTATCGGCCGAGTAGGGATTTTCAAACATCGACCCGATAACATTTAATTTTTAAAATAGAAATCTATTTCGTTTTACTCCGTTGCACATTTCTTTTTTTCCGCTCTTAACGGGTTGGGGCTGGGGCCCCCATCGCACTGCGGGAATTTTTGATCCCGGGCGTTTCCCTTTTAAAAGAAGCTAATTAGCACGCTTTTCCCCGTTCCCAAAAGACCCCAAACACCCATTTTTATGCAAAAAAGAAATTTCCCGGAAAACTCCCTTTCCCAGCGATGTGTTAATTTCCCAAAAACACCCAAAAAAGCCCAAAGAAACTGAAAATTTTGGATTTTATTGTCCTGGATCCCAAACCCCTTTTTGGGAAGAAAAGGGTTGGGTTTTTTTCGTCGCCAAAGGGGCCCCTTTGGACCCAAAGTACTTTTTGCCAGGCCCATAAACATTTTCCCAAAAACGGGCGAAACCCCAAAATTATCCGAGACATTGGGGAACACTTTTAGTGTTTTGCTGAAAGGGGCCCTGAAATCAATTTTAAACCCACGGACTTTTGGGAGCTCCGACAGGGTGGAACAGTAACATATATGGGGGTTTTTACGGGGCAAGGGGCCAATTTGCATAGGAGCTAACCATGACCTACGGTTACCCCCTTAGGGCAAACCCAAATTGGGCTTTACTGCAAAAAACCAAAAACCCACTTTTATAGCACCTTTGAAAACTGACCAAAATTAGCTACCCCAACCCCCTTTTTGCAGCTGAAGCTATCCCCTATTTTTACAGTGCTGAAACGCCTGCTTGCTCGGGAAACAAGGGGACACGGGTGAAAAAAACCATAAAAAAAAACCCCTTCTTGGGGCGTCCCAAAAAATTTCAACCCATCAAGAATGGCCCTTGTATGCATTGCACTTTTTTTAGATCCCCGTTTCAGACAGGTATGCCCTAAATTTTTTTTTAAATTCTATTTTTTAAAAAAACCTTTTTGAAATGGTGTTTTGGAAAACTAGGTATTGGCATTATTATTGATTACTTTTGCATTAATTTTTCCCCACTAAAAGCTCTATGGAGGGGGTTGTTTTTTTGGGTTTTTTTACACACAAAGAATTATTTTTTTTTCCCTTTGGGTTTTTAGATAATTCAAAAAGGAGAAAAGACACATCAAGCTTTCCAAGGATCCCTCTGCCAAAGAGGTTAGAAGAGGGAATTTCTGATGGGAACACACCTGAGGGAGCACAGACATGCCAAAAAATTTCCCAAAAACCCCACATATAAAAAACCGTAAAGAACCCAGAAAAGAAAAACAGTTTTTAAAAAAGAACCCTAAATTTGCTTTTAAAAAATTTAATCTTTTGTAAAACTTCGTTTTTTTAAATTGCTGTTCCCTTTTTTTTTATACGGGTTTGCTGTATTCATTCCTTTTTAAAAAAAGGGGTTTAACCTGACCCGGGCCTTCCCAAAAAATGACATCATATCAAAGTCGTTCGGTGTAGAAATGATTTTTTTTTTTTTTTTTTTTTTTTTTTTTTAAAAACACATTTTTTATCGAAAACCAATCTCGGTATCGGCATCCCCGGGCAGCACGAGTATTGGAATTGGTGGGAAAAAAAAGGGTATCAGAACACCTACATAACACTTACCGAAAAAAAAAAACGTTGAAACGGAGTACCCCGAACAGGGGGAAATCTGAATTTTTTTAGCCCAGGGGTATAGGGTTTTTGGGTCAAAAATATGTTTATCAATTTTTGTTGTTTTTTGGTTGATTTTTGGCCACGTTAACTTAAAACCCAACCCTTAAACATTGTAGATATAACAAAAAATACGAAAAACATAAAAATGCCATTTTAAAAACTTAAGGCTGACCACGAAAGCTTTGTGTGTTGTGTTTTCGACCTGGGGTTTTTGGGCTGCTCCATCCTGTATAAGTTGGACTCTGGGGGGTCTGCGGGGCGGGGGGAGCGGGGGGAAACCTCCCAAAATTTTGGGTTCTTTTCCCGGGGGGGTCCACGAAAAAGATCCGCCGTGGCTGTCTACGACCCTCCCCAGTTTTTAAACCATACACACAAAAATTGACAAAAAAAAGCACCCCCAAAATGGGCCAAGACATGCTCACGAGGAAATTTTGGGGGGTTTTGGGTATCTAAAAAAAAAAAATTTTTAACTAATTTTATGCATCTTTTAGCTCATTATAAATTTCAAATTTCGGGAAATGAAAGGTACACTCAAACAGGGTTTAAGAACCCCTTTTTAAAAATTCTCTTTTTTAAACCAAAAAAAATAATTTAAATTTGACTGAGCCCGGTGGAGAGCAATTTCTAACAAATTAAAACGGGGGGCTTAGGAAAGCTAAAGTGAGTGTTTTGTTGTAAACAAACTAAGTAAATTGGTCAAAATATTAGAAACCCCCACTCACTAGGTGGTAGTGGCTCGTCTACTCTCTGGTAACGACTGATGTCATGGCGGACAGATGGCAGGGAGCGAACAGATTGGTGACCATTAACCTGAGCTGTGGCTCCTGCACAAACGCACACACACACACACACACACACACACACACACACACACACACACACACACACACACACACACACACACACACACACACACACACACACACACACACACACCCTGAAAAACCTCATGAAGTGAAATTTTTATGCCATGGGACCTTTAAAACAAATACTACTTCATTCATTCATCCAAGCGTAATGAGTTGTTATTCTTTGATATATTTGATACTTTGTGTATGGCTTAGTCTTAAAATGAACATGGTTGTGTTGTCAACTCAGAAGAAGTGGGCTGGACACTGCTGAATGGACTGTTGCTCCTTTGCAATTGAGAAAGCAGAATAGCAAAGTAACAAATGAGTGTTTTGGGACACTTTGATTGATAATCAAGCTACTTTTAGTATTTTAATGTAATAATATAAACTGGTCGATTAATGAAGTGTATACAATATTTATAGTTTGACTTAAGATGGAAAATAAGCAGCTTGTAGGTTTTTATTTGATCAAATTTGAAGATAAAGCCCTGTTTTGACTTTAACTATCTGTTCTAGTGTACATCTGTATATAATAATAATAATAATAATAATAATAATAATAATAATAATATAAAAGACCTGACAATCACTCTGGAAGTAAAAGGTTTTTATTCTTGTGTTTTAAACATGTTGCTGGGTGATTATTAATGACAGATTATGCTTTAAGAAATCATTTTTTGTATTATACACTAGTATTATACTACAGATATATGTAGTGGGTTCTCTTTTTTAATTGTCCTATCTAGTGTTTATATAGTGAAGGTTGTAGTAAAACTCTGGCTTTCAGTTGTGCCACTCCAAATGTAAAACTGACATTTACATATATGCTATGATGCAAGAACAAGTAATTCGATACGTATTTTTATTTACATTTACCATTCTTTATTGCACTCGCTGCTGTCAGTCCCATATTAGTCCCATGTGTTCGGAACTATACAGGATTACATGAACCATGTGACCCCCCGCTAGCAAGATCAAAAGGTGTCGCAACTCTCTCTCTCTCTCTTTCTCTCTCTCTCTTTCTCTCTCTCTCTCTCTCTGTGGCTCTGGCGTGGTTATGTCAACCCGTACTCATTTACACTAGCCTGCTCGACATTTCACACGTTTTATCATAATTTACGATTTGAGCTAACATGTAAAGATAACATGAAAATAAACTGTACAACTACTGTTAGCACACTAGCAACGACTAGCTCTCATAGGACAGTGATCTAACACCAGGGTTTAGTTTGTGGTCAGCCTACCTGTAAAACAGATAGATAATACATTTTAGGTCAGGATTGCTCTCTGTAGCGTAATCTCATTCATCCCGTACTGACAATTACTTCTACTGCTAGCATCAGCTACTGATGCGCAGTGTATTGTAAAGCCTAGAGCGCCCTCTGCTGACTATGTTGAGCTTAGCACAAACAACCTCACCCATTCAAACCCATTTACTCAGAATACTCTGTGACCAGACACTGAGAAAGATAAGTGATAAAGTAGTTGTATTTTTTGAGTCTTCAGCTTCTACTCAATTCAAAAATAAAGAGTGTGGGGGGGGGGCTAACATTTGCTTGTCTTGTAAGACACACTGTGCCACACTCTCCACGACTAAATTAAATGTCTCCTGACATTTCTACAGGAATTTAGACAATTCCACACACCTCAGCCCTCCAAGGCCTCCAAAAGTGTCTAGTTTCTCTTACCTGAGCATCTGTTACCGGCTGGTGCGTCGAGGAACAAACCTCTACATATGGGCTGTACCAGGTAAACTACCCAGAGAGCCTTGTGTATTGTAATTTAATAATAGTAATAAATGTTGTTGCCCATTGCATAAACAGAAACATTTACCAACTCCAGAAGTCCCTCCTCCTTGGTCAGCTATGATGTTGCTCGTAGGAGCTGCTGCTGCTACTGGTCTGTTTGCCTCGTTGCCCGATGAATCCCCTTCCTCCTCTGCCTTTGGCGCCACTTCTTTTCTTGTCTCCACCTCCTGAGGATAGGATAGGAAAAAATGTGAGTGAAGAAGAGATTTGACCTATATTTCAGAAATGTAAACTACAGCTGCTCACCTGAATGGGTGAAAGGGGACCAAGTGAGGGATTACAGGGTACTTCCTGGTTTGCTCTGCTCTGCTCCTGACAGGTACATTCCACCACAGGCTTCCTCAACCCAGCTACTGCAGCTGACTCAGCCCCTGATGCTTGAGATGAGCTGGAAGTTTCCCCAGTGATGTGTGCAGCTTTAGCTGCCGCTCCAGCAACCTCTGCAGACCCAGCTGTTGATATTTTGACTGCACCGTCTGCAGCTCCAGGTTCAGCCCCTGGAGGCTCAGTTTCAGGCTGAGCACTGGAAGAGGAACCTGCCTCTGTTGTTGTCCCAGGTCCAGTCCCAGCTCCAGTCTGCTCCTGTGGCTCTTCTTTTGAACGCTCATTCCCCTGAAGAGATTCAGATGTAGACGATCTCAATAACTCTGGGTTCTGCTGTGTCCTCATCTCCTGTTGCTCCCTGTGTTGTTCTGTCATCTCCTCATCCTCATCTGAGTCTATGTGCAGCATGGCATTAAGCCGTGTGTCTGTTGGAAAGCTGGAGCGGAGTTTTGGAGACGAACCTGCCAGAGCTTGATCCCCGGAGCTCCTAGTAGCCTCGATTGCATCCAGGTAGTTGTTGAGTGACACTTGTCGGTGGGTTTGGCCGCCCAGAGGCACAGAATGCAGATCCTCCTCTTCCATCTGCCCAGGCTCCCGCCACACGCTGTCATCGCCATAATAACAAGCACCGTTGACTAACAGGGAGCCCTCGTCAGGGCCTGTGGGAGAAGATCTGTATGTAACGGAAGAGGAAGGGTGAGGAAGGTCTTCGTCATCTGAGGGACTTCCGGGGTCACAATTTATTGTGCCACCTAAGATGGTTCCCACAGCATTGGGGGAGGCTTCTGAGAGAAAGAGAGGATGTATGAGGAGGGGGGATAAAAGAAAATTGGGGATAAGCACAGTGGGGGTCATATGGTAGAATACAAATGTTAACCATGGAAAGGGATATTTTAAAGTAAAACTGATATTACATTCTGAATGAAAGCGTGAAACTATAATAAGTAAGTTAGCCTCGAAGACCAGTCCAAAACCTGAACGCAGCTCGCCAACACCGACATGTGAGCGACCCTAAACCCTTTCATGGCTCATACTCTAGTAAACAGAAGGGCGTGATGATTCTCATTAATAAAAATCTAAGTTTTGTCATGCTAAAACAACACAATGATAAGGACGGCAGAATTATTTGTATTGAAGCTAGAACTGAGCAATATATCAATATTATATCGATGTTGAGATATGAGACCACATGTCGGTTTAGATTTTGGATATTGTACTACGGCTGAATTAGCAGAACTTTCATGCATTTCTTTCACATCTACAGCAGTCAGATTCACATTGTTCAATCCGAAGGAATCACTGCACATAGGTAGGGACTTGTAATGACATTTTAAATATGTTCAGAGGCTAAAAACACATTTAAAACTTGCCCTGTTTAAGCCTGTTGGGTGCTAACTCTAGCAGGAGGATAACACGGAGTAGACAGCACCGATTTGTTTTGTTTCTCTCTCTACTGACAGCAGTCCAAATTTACAAACAGAGCTACGTGTTGGAATCTACCAGAATTCTCCGCTAATATAAAGATGATGTGGTCAGCAAGAGAAACGGGAGGTATGGGTCTACCTAATGTATGACTATATAATCTATCATTCGAAATGTCTAGAATGATAAAACATGGAAAAAGTGGATTGATCAAGAGCTGAGCTGGATCAAAATCGAAAGGGAACTAAGTATTCCGTTTGAACGTCTGGATGTCCTCTCACATGGTGTAACTACTTCTGGGTATAATAATTTTTCAAACCCAGTGTTCCTATTCTAAAGCAGTCTGGAGAGAAATTCATAAGACGTATGGTATTTTGCACTTAAACAACCTTACGCCTCTCTGTGGTATAACCCAGCCATACGTATGGGGAAGAAATTTGTTTATTGGAATCAATGGCTTGTTAGAGGGATACACAAAATAAGTGACCTGTGTGTGGAAGGAGTGTTCATGTCGTTAGCTGATATGCAAAAATATAATCTGGAATATAAAAGTAATTTTTGGAAATATTTACAAATAAGAGACTGTATCACAAAGGGTAAATTTAGGCACGACAAGAATGCATTGATGGAGGTTTTGGACCTACCTAGTATACCACACAGAGCAGCCATATTCTACAAGACACTTGATGGTATACGAGAATATTTGTGTATGTGTATGTAAATCTGAAGATCATCTGGCAGAAAGATCTAGGGTGTAACATGAGCGAGGAGGATTGGTTAAATATCTTATTAAATACAGAGAAACACGTGAGAGAGGCAAAAGGGAAATTTATTTAATATAACATAATTCATAGATTTTATTTCACCCCTTCAAAACTTCATAGAATGGGCTTAATAGAAAATAATTAATTTTAGAAGTGTCAGAGTGAAATAGGGACAATCTTGCATGTAATTTGGGGATGTAAACTGGTCTACCCATTTTGGGAGAAAGTATTGGAACATATGAGTAAATGGCTGGGGGTGGTGGTTCCTGTAGCACCGAGACTGTGTTTGTTAGGGGACCAAACAGGAATGTCAAATATATATAAATATGAAAGAGGGGTTTTAAAAGATGGGATGGATACAGCTGCTCGGACAATTCTATTGAAGAGTACAGTTGCCCCAGATGTTTAAAAAAATGGTTGGAAACAACATCAGAAGTCATATGAACGCATGTTGGCTAAAATTACCAACGAAGAAGAACATTTTAGGAGGACCTGGGAACGTATTTTTTTGTAGCTAGGGCATATGGAAAAATGTATAGACATGGTACTGAATGTATGTTGGATTCAAAAAAAGGAAATGTTGATTTGCAGGAGGCCTTTGTATATGGGGTGGTATGCAGGATATTCTGTCTGTTGACATTGGGTTCAGTGTTTGTTCTCAAGTTTGATTTTATGTTTATGTGTGTATGAAGAAATAAAAACTTTAATGACAAAAAAAAATCATTTTGATGCTACACTGGCATGCAATAAGGAAAATGGTGCATGTATGATTCCCACTCGATCTCCTGTTCTAGCACTATGTAACTATGGCGAGTGGGTCGGATTTCTCGGAGAAGTGTGTTTCCATTATACAGCACTACCACTGATTTTGGTGAAACTGAAACATATGTTTTGAAGAGAATGTGTACTTGTTTTCCTTCTGCTTTTCTCCAGCTGCTCTGACACAACTATCTGTGATGTAGAAAGTTTCCTGATGGACAGAAAGCTTTACTTTTTGCTTAAGTAATGCTAACTGCTGCTAATGTTAGCTGTCATCAGCTAGTTAGCTCATGTGCTGTGCTGCCAGGTCTGGGAGCTTGGAGCACCGAGGAAGTTTGGGTGTTTACTAAGGGTGTGACGAGATCTCGTTTTACGAGATCTCGCGAGATTAAAACGTGATGAGATTTCTCGTCGAGGTGAAAAGTTGTCTCCTGAGGTGATGTGATGTCAGCGTGATGGAGCGTGAAATTACTATTGAAGATCCCCCTGCCACTTTTAAATCATTTGTGTGGCAACATTTTGGTTTTCCTGCGGAAATGATAAACGGCGAAAGAGTGACAGACAAGACGAACACAATATGTAAACATTGTAAGAAAAAAATGCCGTATATCGTGGTTAACACGAGCACTATGCAAAAATACTTACAGCACCACCACAGCTCTCTACTAACTTATATAATAACTTATACTAGCTTATATTCTTGAAAAAGAACATGACCATATCTTAGGCTGTTCTGTGTAGTTTCTCTCTTTGTCATGCTTGAAGAAAAAAATTGTTTCTGTTTAAACTTGTAGTTTTGAGAGAGCAGTACTTTGGTTATTGATACAATTACTGTTTGCATTTAAAGTGTTATTTTTCTGTTATTTACACATTTATTTTATTTATACTGTTTATTTTTTTATGTTCGGTTTGTGGAAAGGAGTTAGATTTCTCGTGTGAAATTGTACAGGACAGAAGCCAGTTGGTAGAGTTTATACAAAACATTTTGCAGTGTTTGCACGTCCTTCACTGCATATAATTCATTAAAATAGTAAAAAAAAAAAGTTAAATAACATTCATCATTAATAGTTGATTTCCAAATGCACCTAAATTGTTTTGCATTTTGTGATTTTTCAGTTGAATAAAAAAACTATTTTCCATTTATATATTTCATCGAGGATTTCTTTAAAGTTTTTTTAAAAATCTCGTCTCGTCTCGTTCTCGTGAACCCAATCTCGTGATGTGTCTCGTCTCGTGGAGTAAGCGTCTCGTCACACCCCTAGTGTTTACACCGGTTGACACAGCTACCACAGAAGCTGGGAGGAGATTTTCAGGCACAAGGTGTGGGTGGAAATGTTGGGAGGTGATCAGCAGCAGTTTCATGCCAGAATTTGAGCTAGGCAAGTTGGCAGCAGAACCGGCTTCAACTGCCTCTACTGACATCATGGCAAAGGCGAAGTGACCAAAGAGGACATTGATGCAAGAATGTTAGAAGAGAAAAGGACAGAGTGACCAATTAAGAAGTCGCCGGACAAAAGTAAATCTCGGATTGGCTTTTAGTTCTTAAATGAAGAGCTGCAAGACAGACACTGAGCCATGCATGCGTTGTTTTGTGTTTTTGCCTTTGCTTGATGTTTGGTTGTATTAGCAGAGTTGACGACTAGCTAGTTTTTGATCATATGTAAAGTAATCATATCAAAAGCACCAGGTACAGCTGTTCATATTCACAACAGCTATGTATAAGTGAATTGCACTCTAAAACTTTAGCAGCACCACATCACAAAAGAATACCACTGTTATGCAATGTTGCTTTAACTGTCAAACCAGTAAATGAAAGAACAGGCTCACGTCAAAAAGTTGTGAAAATACATTAATATACCATATTTGGTTTTTAATACAACAAAAACTGCTGGAGGGACTGTTGGTCAGTGTGTTACATGTAGGCTATGTACAGCATACAGGAGTTGACATGTATTGCATTGTACATTACTACTTTATTTTATAGTAGCTAACAGTAATAAAATACCCTTAACATTTTTTCACAAGAGAATAATGTATATACACACACACACACACAACACCTTCATGTCCGGCGGAGGTGATATCCACCCTGAATAGAAGCTGCCCGCTCACATGGTCTGTAGGGAGACGACGACACAGGCTGTAGCTGACTGACTGATCACTGTGCGCACACACCCACACACACACACACACACACACACACACACACACACACACACACACCACACACACACACACACACACACACACACACACACAATTTAATGACATCACATAAACCAACATTTATCCAAATGAAAGAGTTAAAACGTTTTCCATTTAACTCTTTGCCATTCACATGCAAGCCACCATAAACTGTTAAGTCACAGTGGTTAAGTGTTCCTCCTTCTCCCTTTCTTTCTTAGAACTTTTACTATTACTACTATTAAGTCGTAGTTTAGTTGTACTATTAAAAAATAAGCAGGAGGTGGGGTGCCCAGATAGCTCAGTTGGTAGAGCGGACGCCCATATATAGAGGTGTACTCCTCAACGCAGCGGGGCCGGAGTCGGTTTGACTCCGACCCTTTGCTGCATGTCATTCCCCCTCTCTCCTCTTTCACATCTTCAGCTGTCCTAAAGGCCTATAATGCCCAAAATATAATCTTAATAAAATATATTCATTTACACAGCTTCTTTGTCAGTTGTGAATCTATTTTAAAACCTGCACCTTTAGATGTGTAATAGATGTGCTCCAAAAGTGAATCCTGTTATTTGTGCATTGACTCACTCAGTTGTTGGTCCCTCCAGAAGTCTCTGAACAGGGATGATCAGCTGACCAAGAAACCGCTTGATAATTGGACGGCTCTTGGCAAATTTATCCTTAACCTCGATCTCCACCACGTCAGTCATCAGAGCCACAAAGGTGTATTTCTACAGGAAGATTAATAGTAAAAAGTATAGTTTCATTTCCCTTACCTGGCCATTGGTACATTTTCAATTGTATGTTTTTAGAAACAAATTGGATTTAAATTAAATTAAATTGGTTCCACTTGCTTTTGTCCCTTCATTTCTGGTTGCGATCACTGGCAATAGTGAACACATAATAATCACATGTCAACATTGTCGGTCCCAATCGGTTCCAAGCGCCTACTATAAACTATGTGGGACCACATCCACGTTTTTACTTAAATATACTGTATCTAGATTTTTTTATTTTCCAAACATTACAGTCAGACAAGACAAAACAAGACAAAAAAGAGGGGGTGGGTATACAGAATATTTCAAAAATCTGTAGTAGGCTACATTTCCTATTATTGTTATTACTATTAACATTGTTTTATGAATAAGCTTTTTGTAAATTCTATCTAGTTGGTTTTACAACCAGACAAAAGTAACATAGAGCTGACACATTATTTGTCAAGACATGATCAATAAAGGTCCAGGGACCTTCAGTGTCATCTGGCATATATACTGTATATTCTACAATTTTTGTGTGGGCAGTAGACATTTATACACCTAATATCCGTATATATGTAGTCGGGCAAGGCATAATGGCAATTCAAAGAGAACATGACAAGAAAAAGATTATTATCATTAGCGTACTCTCTACCTAACAACTATACCAGCACAATTTTGGTTGTGTGTGATCAATTTCAATGTACAATGTGTAATACAGGCTCTATGTAGAATCTTCAATTGTATAATCTTGTATCTTACACATTTTTATATTTTGGTGCTGCTTCTAAGTGCTGAATTCCATTGTAATGTAGATATGGATGTACCAATATTTGCTCTCATTAAATTTTAGTTTGATTTTTTCATGTCAGGTGTGGTGGAACATAATGGCCTGTACTTTGCTGAGACAGTGCCTTTCCTGCCAACAGCTCCCATGAGTTTGCCCTCCAAGACAATATTTCCTATATGGACTGTTTTTATGTAGCGCATTTCTAGTCTACCATTCACACATACCGTTCACACACATCACATGCCACACAAGGTGCCATCTGCTCATTAGATGAATAGTCACACACATTTACACTCCGATGGTGCAGCATCGGGGGCAACTCAGGGTTCAGTGTTTTGCCCAAGAACACTTAGACATGGGACTGCAGGGCCAGGGAGCCGATGCACCTGGCGACCGCTCTACCACTGAGCCACAGCCGCCCCTTATATATACAGTGGTGTGAAAAAGTGTTTGCCCCCTTCCTCATTTCCTGTTCCTTTGCATGTTTGTCACACTTAAGTGTTTCGGAACATCAAACCAATTTAAACAATAGTCAAGGACAACACAAGTAAACACAAAATGCAATTTGTAAATGAAGGTGTTTATTATTAAAGGTGAAAAAAAATCCAAACCATCATGTGTGAAAAAGTGATTGCCCCCCTTGTTAAAACATACTATAACTGTGGTTGTCCATCCTGAGTTCAATTTCTCTAGCCACACCCAGACCTGATTATTGCCACACCTGTTCACAATCAAGGCATCACTTAAATAGGAGCTGTTTTGACACATTAAGGTCCACCAGAAGATCCTTAAAAGCTACACAATCATGCCGAGACCCAAAGAAATTCAGGAACAATTGAGAAGAAAGTAATTGAGATCATTTCAGTCTGAAAGGGTTTATAAAGCCATTTCCAAAGCTTTGGGAATCCAGCGAAACCACATGAGAGCCATTATCCACAAATGGCGAAGACATGGAACAGTGGTGAACCTTCCAGGAGTGGCTGGCCGCCCAAAATTACCCCAAGAGCGCAGCGACGACTCAATCCAAGAGGTCACAAAAGACCCCAAACAACGTCCAAAGAACTGCAGGCCTCCTTGCCTCAGTTAAGTCAGCGTTCATGCCTCCACCATCAGGAAAAGACTGGGCAAAAATGGCCTGCATGGCAAATTCCAAGGGAAAACCACTGCTGAGCAAAAAGAACATCAAAGCTCATCTCAATTTCTCCACAACACATCGTGATGATCCCCAAGACTTTTGGACAACATTCTGTGGACCGATGAGACAAAAGTGGAACTCTTTGGAAGGTGTGTGTCAAGTATATCTGGCGAAGAAGGAACACTGCATTTCATAAAAAGAACATTATACCAACAGTAAAATATGGTGGTGGTAGTGTGATGGTCTGGGGCTGTTTTGCTGCTTCAGACCTGTAAGACTTGCCGTGATAAAAGCAACTATGAATTCTGCTGTCTACCAAGAGATCCTGAAGGAGAATGTCCGACCATCTGTTTGTGTACTCAAGCTGAAACGAACTTGGGTTCTGCAGCAGGACAATGATCCTAAACACACCAGCAAGTCCACCACCGAATGGCTGAAGAAAAACAAAATGAAGACTTTGGAGTGGCCTAGCCAAAGTCCTGACCTGAATCCTATTGAGATGTTGTGGTATGACCTTAAAAAGGCCGTTCATGCTCGAAAACCCTCTAATGTAACTGAATTAGGACAATTCGGCAAAGATGAGTGGGCCAAATTCCTCCAGGACGCTGTAAAAGCCTCATTGCACGTTATCGCAAACACTTGGTTGCAGTTGTTGCTGCTAAGGGTGGCCCAACCAGTTATTAGGTTTAGGGGGCAATCACTTTTTCACACAGGGCCATGATGGTTTGGATTTTTTTCACCTTTAATAATAAACACCTTCATTTACAAATTGCATTTGTGTTTACTTGTGTTGTCCTTGGACTATTGTTTAAATTGGTTTGATGTTCCGAAACACTTAAGTGTGACAACATGCAAAGGAACAGGAAATAAGGAAGGGGGCAAACACTTTTTCACACCACTGTATATGTCTCTAGGCATAAGTGATTTCAAAACAGATTTTATTTGTAGATTGAAATTCAGAGTATTTCAGTCTAAATTGTGTTTAACCCTCCATTGGAGGCCTGAAAATAATTTGTTTTATTTTCTTAAACCAAATAGGAGGGAATTTAAATGGTATAGAAGACATAAAAAAGCCAGCCTTGGTAGCCAATTCATTTTTATAACATCGGTTCTACCCCATAGGGATAGAAGCAAAACGGTCAATCTCATGAAGTCCTCCCTTATAATTTTTTATAATTTTTTAGAAGGTGCATTTAGCTCAACTATTTTTTCAATGGTAAATTTGATTTTAATTCCCTGGTCATTATGGTATGTGGCCTCCAGCTGAAAGGGGCAGAATAATCCCTGACAGGCCACAACACGTAACATTAAGACAACACATGGAAATAAATCACAACATGGTTTATTTGAGTGCGATTTAACAGTCCCATAATGATTCACAAACAAACCGGCCATTAGCCCAAGGCAGGAGACAGACCCAGGACCACTCTGGTTCATAAGATCATCAGACAGGGACCAGGGGTCTCATTTTAAAACGGGGCTTACGCACAAAACAGGGCGGAAAATGTGTGTACGCCACTTCCCACGCAAAGGTTCTGATTTATGAAAAACAAACTTGACGGTAGAATGTGAGCTCCTCCACGCAAACTTGGACCCATGCGTACGCACATTTTGGAGACAATGGGAATTGTCGACGCAGATGGTGGGGTGGTGAACTGAAGTCAAACATGCCCTCCTGGTCCAAACACAGGTCCTCGCCACTCTGGGGACAACCGACTGTTTCCAGGGTGAAATGGCAGTGAGTGTTATTTATAATCTTCAAATTTATCTCTAAAGCTTTTTTAGATATAATGTACAGTTTTGTTACATCTTTTCCTATGCACTACTAGTCAAAAGTTTGGGGTCACACTAATTTCTATACCACTCCGTTATAGACAGAATACCGGCTGATCTGAGTGGGAGGCTGATCTTTAATGCAATATCTACATTTGTCATTATCAGCAACCATTCATCCAATGTTCCATAGGCGCATTCTGTTTACTAATCTGATATCATTTTAAAAAACAAACTGAGAAAACATTGGAGAACCCTTTCTGCAATTATGTAAGCACATAATGTAATCTGAAAACTGCTGCCTTGGTAAAAAAAACAATGCAGCTGATCTCAGCTGGTATTCTGTCTATAATGGTACAATGGTGTAATGGAAATTTCTAAGTGACCCTAAACTTTTGACCCGTAGTGTATGCAAAGGCACAAACCTGTATCCTGCCAAACTTTAAATAGATGCCAAGGATGGAGTTAAGACATTTGAATGACCTTGAAAGGTAATGGAATTCATAGAAAATATGGAGTGATTTGTTGGCACAACGTGGGATTTGCTTTGAAGTGCTGATGGCTGCCTCCGTTTACTCCGTATGCTAATTATAATGACTTCATCCACAGGGGTGTGCTGGAGACATAGGCAAAAATGAACCATTGTCTGTTATTGACAAAAACCCACCCACTCCACAGCCTCTCTCTCTCTCTCTCTGTGTATACTCTGTCTCAAATGAATATGGGCAGCCAGCCAATTATAATGACTTCATCCGCATTGTTCAAATCATTTAAATATTGAGCCAGGGCACTGACAATATTTTAGATTACAGGAGCCTATAACATCTGTAGACTACTCCAAAACAACAGACTCCTCAAATGCCTTTTTCTCAACATTTGTTGAGTTGAAAATTTGACAAGAAGTCACTTTGTGAGATCAATGTTGTTGTCAATGTTACATTGCAGCTTGGTTTGCGAAGGCACTTCATTGTGATCTTGCTCAAAACTGGACCATTATCAAAGATTTTTGGTCACGTCAGACTATTAGACACAAATGCCTAGGGAATTGGGGTCCAGGTTGAAAAAACACAAAATTGTCCCTTGACATACCCTCCTAAGTTAATGCTGCTTCAATAGCTAAAGGTTACAGGGCTGACTTCAACGTTAGCTAGCCCTGCTGATCATCTATTGCAGAGTGCTTGGGCATCCCTGCAGGTTACAAATTTTGTGTAACATGGTTAAACAGTCTGAAAGGGATCCACACAAAAGGTCTCAGGGGGTAGAGTGGTCGCCTGCCAATTAGAAGGTTGGTGGTTCCATCCCTGGCCCTGCAGTCCCATGTCAAAGTGTCCTTGGGCAAGACACTGAACCCCGAGTTGCCCCCAATGCTGCACCATCGGAGTGTGAATGTGTGTGAGTGTTTATCTGATGAGCAGGTGGCACCTTGTACAGCAGCCTCGGCCACAGTGTATGAATGTGTGTGAATGGTGAATGGTTTCTGTACTATGTAAAAGCGCTTTTAGTAGTCGTTAAGACTAGAAAAGAGCTATATAAGAACATTCCATTTACATTTACAAATCGGTTGAGAGTCACAAATATATTTCCATTGAAAAATGAAAAAAAGTTGATAAACGCATCATGATTTACTGCACGAGTGGTAAAATAGAGGCACAGATTCACATTCAACATTAACACTTATTTCACTTCTTTTGGATGCCATGGTGTGTGCATTTCCATAGGTGTGTGTGTGAGTGTGTGTGTGTGTGTGTGTGTGTGTGCTTATCCTGACCTCTCCGTGCCACACAGGGTTGATGGTGTTGGCTATGATGGAAGAGCGTCTCTCCTGGCCATGGTGAGTGAACTTGTGGAGACCGCTCCTTTTTCCGGGCTGAATGGACATCTTCAGGTAGGGGTCCGGGTTGAAGAACATGCCCTTCTTCAGACCCAACGCCCGAATGTCTAAAGTGGGAAAACACACATTCATATGCGTGTTTGTTTATTTTTTACTGGACCACAACTACACCACAATTCCACTGAATCAGTCCTCGCACCTGATAGGGTGAAGCTGACTAGTTTTCGGCAGTGCTCAGTCTCTGATTGGTCCTCCACTTGGCCTTCACTGCCCACCTGAGAAAACAACCAATAGAAGAGCAGTATGAGTGGGACAAAAGTAAAATAAAAATATCAGTGGGACAAAGAGAAAGAAAGGAATGAATAAAGGAGAAGAAAAAGAGATGATGGTGAAAGATTGGAGGTGGAGGAATGACTGTGGGGATCTGAGGGAAATGTAGATGGGACACACACACACCCACACACACACTGACATACCGGTACTCCAGGGTTCTTGACAGTGATGCAAGGAGTTGTTGCTCTTAATGCTCCACTTACACCATGATAGTATTTAAAGCAGATCTTAGTCTCTGCTGTGGAGAGAGAAAAGATACACAAATAATGACATATCTATGACATAATCAGTTTTTTTCTTTGACTTGACAAAGCTATTTCATATCCACAGGAGACACTATACAACGTATGTGTAAACATATATCCAGCTGTAAAATCGGTGGAATTCCCCTTTTAGCAACACATAGCTGTAACTAAGGCAAAAACAGCGCCCATGGTCTCCACTCACACTCCACGAAGTAGGGACCTTGCTCCAGTCTCCACACGATCTGTCCTCTCTGGGTGCCATTCACGCCACGATTCTTGGAGTCCCATACATTGGCCACACAAGTCTCATCTGTGAAACACACATTTACATTCACAAGATGTTAATTTGTTTTGCTCTGTCTTTTGTTTCAATTACACACTTGACTCTACACATATGCTTTTGTAAATTAGGTATCAGTTGTTCTTGAAGTGATTGTCAATCCTTAGCTTGTGGTTGTGCTTGGCGTTTTTGATGCCCCTATTCAGGTTAGCCCTGGATAAGTTATAGGCTTGAACATCATCTGATGTTAATGGAATGTCACGGGCCTTCAGCTGGAGTCTGACCTCACTGTTCATCCATGGCTTCTGATTAGTGAAAGTGGTAATCCGTTTGAGGGTGGTGACACTGTTGATATGAGAGTTGACACAATCCAAAACGGAGGAGGCATATGAGTCAATGTCCGTGTGGGAGTCATGGGTGGCCTGAGTTGCAAACTCTCTCAGTGTTACCAAGACCCTGTTGAAGTGAAGAGTCAGCTCCTTCTGGCCACACTTTGACCAGTTTCACACGCTTGATGAGTGTTAAGTACTTGGGCAGTAGAAACAAAAAGGTGGTCTGAGTGGCCAATACTGAGGAGGGGAGCAGCTTTGTATGCATCATCTACATTAGTGAAAATGAGCATGATGGGGGGCAAGTAGCACAAGTTCAAATACAGACATATTAGACGGTCCTAGACAGCACATTCCAGTATTGGGGAGTCAACCAAATTTGGTTCCCCACCCTGGTTGCCACTGCAGCAATGTTTCTCAGTGCTCCAGTGTTACAAGGTGTGTGCAAACAGGAATATAGGCTATATTCATTAAAAAAAAAATTAAAGTAAAAAATAGTAAAAAAAAAGGGAACTTTCTCAGAGGAAAAAGGGCAGGTACTGAAGCCCCTTTTGATGTGTCTATGTGTGCACATGCTTGTTTGTACACCTCGACATGGGAGTGCAGGGACCGGGTTTAGACCGTTACAGTGAGAAGCTGAAGGCGGTCAAGCCGTCAGAGAGCACCAAGACGAGGGGTTAATCTCTTTTATTCCGTGGTGGTCGGCGTTCTTCAGTATATAGCGTCCAACTAGAACATTTGTAACGTTGGGCAAATACTGCCCCTGTCAGGCCTGGAAGGATTAAATCCCTCAGTACCAAAGGTACTGTAAAGAAAATGAGTACCGTCAGGTTTTCGGAATTTTGATACGGAGGATCGGTTCTTTTGACATCCCTTGATTAAGTTTTGTATTTTGCTCTGTTTGAAGTCAAAGACTTTTCAATGGTAAACTGTAACCATTACCATGGTAACTGGTAATGTGTCATGGGAGAACGAAAAGCTTGACAGATGTAACAGTAACGAGAGGAACAAGGCTTAGTGAAAGGTCAATGAGGTGACCAGCATTTTTGCAGGCAGAGAAAGAAATATCTCAAAATCAAGCTTTTCAAATGTGAGGATTTGCTGATTTTTGCTGCTTGTAAATTGATTAACTTTGGATTTAAGATGGTATGTTCTACAACATTTAAAGACATTAACTCTGGCTCTGAGAAATTGTGATGGTTGTTTTTAGGGATGAGCCGGATACTAGTATCCGGTACGGATAAAGCACTTTTGCCGAATACAAGTATTATACAAGTAATATGAGTCAATATCTGTGCTCGGATTGGGTAGCGGACTGTGTCTGTGTTCTGTGATAGGCTAGTCACAGCACCCCTTCCCTACACTATTTGTGATAGGCTAGTCACAGCGCCCCTCCCCTACACACACACACACACGCTCTGCTCACTCACACAGAACACGGAGAAGTAAACAGCTGTCTCCCTCTCCTTCAGGCACTCAGGTCCGCGGGTCTTTCCCGTTAACGTTTCTTCAGCTTCAGGTTTGTTTTTTACTTCGGTTTGTAGTACTTACTTAGTAACCAGTAGGTTTCTGGTAAACGTGGGGTTTAGACATGCTGCTTGGTAGAATGTGACTCCCGTTGCGTCTCTGCCTGTCTGAGTTTTTTTATTTTTTTTTTAATATTCAATCTATTTATCTATTTGATCCGTAGAAAACAGTCCCGCCCCCGCCCCCTCTCTCTCTGTTTCTCTCTGTCTTACTCACTCACACGCACACACACACTCACACATACCTGGTGTGGAAATAAAAAAAATTAAAAAAGAACCAAAAACAAAAGAAATCACACTAATCATAAAAAATTAAAAGTTAAAAAAATAAAGTTATATTGAGTATGAAAACTCTTGTTCATTACATTTTACTTCATAATTTTAACCGCATGTGATGTATTCGTTGTTGCAAAACTTGTTCTGTATATAGTTTGTTTGTTACCATGACAACATCATTGATCTGAAGCTCAATACTGATGCTGTCATGGAAATAGTTTTCTAATCAGCAATAAATATAACACTTTCTGATCAACCCATATCAATTGCATGCTTAAAATAACATACCGGTTAAAGCCCCGCCCATTTCAAGACAACCCGACCCACTTCCGGGTTAAATCTGGTCCACTTCCGGGTTAGGCCCCGCCCAGTCCGAGTACAGATACAGATAATTCATGTGGTAAACAGATACAGATACAGATACAGATAATGCTGTACTCGCTCATCCCTAGTTGTTTTACTTCGTTGTTTTTTATAGTCTAAACCAAACGTCAAACTCAAGGCCCGAGGGCCAAATCTTTTTCTTGACATTTCAACACTTCTGTACAGGGAGGCGCTTTTGAATTTGCTCACCGATGTGGTACAGGCCAATCCAGTCAGTGGCATCCACTTCCTCCTTGATGTCCCAGGAGATGACCAAGTGGCTATGGCCTAGAGTCAGCTGGTACGTAGATGCTGTGAGTGATGAGCGGCTGTCTGATGTCAACAGGTCTGTGTCACTATTGGCCCGCTGGAGCCCCACCACGGCTGTTTCTGGTTGGCTCCCTGACGACATAGTAGAGGAGGAGGATGCAGAGGTACCAACTGTGCCCTGCACCGCCAGGCTGCTGAGGTTTTCAGGACCAACTGTGTACGGCCGGGTGTGAGGGGTGCGCCGACGCACCGCCAAGAGGTGCTCCCGGGCACTGCCATTGGCGGACGATGAGGAGGTAGGTGATGAGGCAGAAGAAGAGGCAGTGGCAGCCATCGCCATGGTTCCCGCAGAAGAGGAGGCGGAGAAGGTAGGGGGCAAGAAGCAAGGGGGAGAGAAGGAGAGTTGGTGGTGGTGATATGAGTAGGGCTGAAGGTGAGGATGGTGGTGGTGATAGATGTGGTGGGGGGAGGAGGGGGCAGAGGAGATGGAGAGGGAGGGTGATGGTGGGCGGGGGCGAGGGTGCAGGACGGCTGTTGCAAGAGAGGGGCAAATGGTGGAGGCCAAGTGGGTGGGCCAAACAAGGAAAACAAAGAGGAGGAGGGGTTGGTGGGTTAGAGAAAAAGAAAGATAGGAACCAAGGGAACACGTAGGTTCTTTAGCTTAAGTGGACCACTAGACCAAACTGATGCAGCAACAAATGGCTGAACAGATGAAGTGAAGAAAATGGGAAAAATTGAGAAAAAGATGGCCGTGTGGAGGTACAGAAGGATGAATGGTGTACTCAAGAGAGCTGTACACTGTGCAAAGTAAGTTAAAAAAGAAGACGTTTGGGTTTCTTGATTTACATTTCTTTGGCCCTACTGCCCTTGGATAAGGAACTTCAGAGGTCCCAGCTTCTACTAGTTCAAGTTGCTATGAGGCAGTTTGAACCATAGTTTAACCTTTTTTTGCCCTAAGATCAGGCATGGATATGTTTCCACTGTGAATGTTGATGTTGATTTAGCTCTCTTAACACCCTAGGACACTTTTCCATTCTGACAACTACTTAAGTGTCAAGAGCAGAGCAATGTCTTGCATTAAGGGACTAGAGTACTTTGTAAACCATTCAAGTACCCATTATAAAGAAAAGTGGTAGATGTCCAGAGACGGACAAGAAATTAAGCATGAAAGGCAATCTGGAAATCCTTCTGCTGCTCTGTCTAGGAGGAGGGGGTGATGATGGGCGTTCCTCCAAAGAGACAAGAGTGGTGAAGGGATGTTAAAGGGAGAGACCTGTAGGGGAGGGAGAGAGAGAGAGAGGAGAGAGAGAGAGAGAGAGAGAGAGAGAGAGAGAGAGAGAGAGAGAGAGAGTGAGTGAGTGAGTGAGTAAGTCAGACAGAAAGGTTATTGGGGAAAGAGGAGGACAACCGGGACAAAAGAATAGTATCAATCTTCTCATCTAACTCAGAACAATAATGTGAATAGGATAATTTGCCAAAATTGCTTTTAATTTACAAAACAATCCATCCATCCATCCATCCATCTTCATCCGTTTATCCGATATCTGGTGTCGGGGGCAGCAGCTCCAGTAGGGGACCCCAAACTTCCCTTTCACGAGCCACATCAACCAGCTCCGACTGGGGGATCCCGAGGCGTTCCCAGGTCAGGTTGGAGATATAATCTCTCCACCTAGTCCTGGGTCTTCCCCGAGGCCTCCTCCCAGTTGGACGTGCCTTGAACACCTCACTAGGGAGGCACCCAGGAGCCACCTCAACTGGCTCCTTTCGACGCGAAGGAGCAGCGGCTCTACTCCGAGCTCCTCTCGGATGACTGAGCTTCTCACCCTATCTCTAAGGGAGACGCCAGCCACCCTCCTGAGGAAACCCATTTGGCCACTTGTACCCTGGATCTCGTTCTTTCGGTCATGACCCAGCCTTCATGACCATAGGTGAGGGTAGGAACGAAAATTGCCCAGTAGATCGAGAGCTTTGCCTTCTGGCTCAGCTCTTTTTTCGTCACAACGGTGCGATAAACGGAATGTAATACCGCACCTGCTGCTCCAATTCTCCGACCAATCTCACGCTCCATTGTCCCCTCACTCGCGATCACCCGCAAAACGCAGCAATGAGATCCCGAGTCCACCAAACTGCAACCCTTCCCCGCCCCGACTACGCCTCGATATCCTGTCCATAAATATTACAAACAGGATTGGTGACAAAGCGCAGCCCTGGCGGAGGCCAACCCTCACCTGGAATGAGTCCGACTTACTGCCGAGAACCCGGACACAGCTCTCGCTTTGGTCGTACAGAGATTAGATGGCCCTAAGAAGGGACCCCCTCACCCCATACTCCCGCAGCACCTCCCACAATTTCTCCCGGGGGACCTGGTCATACGCCTTCTCCGGATCCACAAAACACATGTAGACTGGTTGGGCATACTCCCAGGCCCCCTCCAAAATCAACAACATGTTATTGTAATATCACATTTACCCGTATCTCACTCAAAACAGTCTGTATGCGTGTGGAAGCACCAGAGACACAAAATAACACCAAATCCCAGAAAAGGTTTTTTTTTTTTCACAAGATGGGCACTTTAAGCACTTTTCACGTGCCTTGCATATTGTTTTTGTGTTGAACCAATAATATTATTATAGTATTTCTTCTTCTAGTTTAGGGATGTAACAATTACCGTAAACCATGGTAGAAATGTTGACAGTAATAATTACAGTTTTTTCATTTTAAATATCCTTATTATTGCCACTCTTCATTTCAACCCCATCTGGCCCCGTCAGACACCACCTACCAAGAGCCTGGGTCTGTCCAAGGTTTCTTCCTAAAAGAGAGTTTATCCTCGCCACTGTTGTACCGTTGCTTGCTCTGGAGTGAACTACTAGAACTGGTCCTTGTAAATTATGGAGTGTGGTCTAGACCTACTCTATCTGTAAAGTGTCTCGAGATAACTTTTGTTATGAACTAAAACTATAAATAAAACTGAATTGAAATCAAATTGAATTATTATTGCGTTGGATTACCACGGTGTGGAAACCCTGTGTATAATCTTTCCCAACTTAATCCGGGGCTCCTGAAGTTGCCGCGCAGGCGCACTGTGCTCGGACAAGAGAAGGGACAGAATATAGCAGCTGTTAAGACTTTTTTCTTTATCTTTTTTTTTTCTTTCCCGTTTTCGGTTTTGTTAAAGTAATATGGGTAGCCCACAAATGTGGGTAATAACAAGTTACATTTACTTGAGTAAGTTTTTGAAAAATTGATACTTCTAGGAGTAGTTTTAAATCACTATACCTTTTACTTGAGTAGATTTGTGAAGAAGAAACTGTACTCTTAAGCTGAATCTTTCTCTATCTTGCCCCAACCCCTTACCCCTTAACCCTTACCCTAGGTTTTGCACGAGACCTAGTGCTGTCCCAATACTCTTTTTGATTAAGGGCTAGGGCTAAGACGAAGGGGTGTATACTCCTTCAAACCTAGTGAGGACGCGAGCTTCCTTGTAAACGAGGGCTAATGTAACGGAAAGCAGCAATGGCTGCCGCATCGACCTGAGAGACCCATAAATGTAAGTATTTTCGGATTAAATAACTGATTTAAAAATTACGACAGTCTTGTTTTGTGGTCTATAGAGTCCTGTACATACTGTATATACTTGCAACCATGTTCTTAATTGAAACTTTTACCAAATCACCAGTTTGCTATGCCAACGCTAATCGCTAACGGTAACGTTGATTTACACAATGGTCCGCATTTCTCTGCCTTGAATGGACTCCATGCATGTTTACAGTTTTAACCATTAGCAGAGAATTTTGTTTGATATCAGTGAACACTACTTGCTTTGGAGACATGGATACATGCTTTACATATACCGTCCTGTATCACACAGGGACGCAGGAGGACACAGCAGCTGATCCACTTTCGGGCTGAAAACCAGCGGAAGTTTCTTAAATCACGTGCTCATGCTGTACCCATTTATTATTGAATTGGTACTGTATTATTGTAATCATTTGTAATTAATTCCTCTTAAGATTAGATTATACTTTATTCATCCCACGACGGGGAAATTCTGTCGTTACAGTAGCAGCATAGCAGCAACAGCAAAAAAACAAAAAACAAAAACAAAAAAACAATAACACACAAACAAGTAAGCACGAAAGAAATACAAGGCAAGAAATACAGGCAAGAAATAGACAATGAAAATATGGTAGACTGAGTAAGTAAAATGCCGTCAAACAAAAGGAATTTTAAAGTGCGGTCGTCATGATAAGAGAAACAATATTGCAGAGTAAGTGACGTTAAAAATTAAGTTGAATGTGTAATTAGAGCAAAGAAGCAAGAGTCGGTAGCATAATTTAAATTATATTAACCTGAGACCATAAATATTTAAAAGTAAGTACTTGTAATAAAATAATATAAATACCAATATTAAAGATAAACAGAAAATGTGTGATGTAGATGGGAGAAAAACAGGAACAGAAACTACAACACTATCAGGTAGTGCAGGTGTTGTAGAGTCTGACAGCGGCCGGGATGAAGGACCTGCGGTACCTCTCCTTCTTACACCGTGGGTGTATCAGTCTGCTGCTGAAGGAGCTGCTCAGGGACCCCACAGTGTCATGTAAGGGGTGAGAGGTGTTGTCCATGATGGATGTCAGCTTGGCTAACATCCTCCTCTCCCCTACTTTCTCTGCACTTAATGCACTTGTATATTGTTGTTGGTTACGATACGGGACACTGATGAAAGAAATGTGAGGGGGCGGGGGTTACTGGCCAACAGGCATCAGACTGGTCTGGAATATCAGAACAGCTGTAGTTTACAAGTTTGTGGTCTTGTCTCTTTTTTTAGTTTTACACATTTGAGTGCCTTTTTATGTGAGTGACATGTAAGTTATGGTTCTAGTAGTTGGTAATGGCTCTGTAATATAATATATTTTATGTAATGTTTTTACCTGTTATGTTTAATTTATTGGGCAATAAAGACAGATTTTTGTTAAAATGTTTTTCTGAACATCAATGACATTCAAAACGGTGATAACTGAAACGGATATACAACACACCATGTGTTTGTATACACATATGTATTGCAAACAGACCTAAGTATTACACAGATAAGAACATGTGCCTCTGCACCACCAAAGTGAACATAAAATAAACTATAAAATATATACATATATAAATGCATATGACACTGTTGTCAAAACCCACGCAATCGACAGACAGAGACGGCATCTTGGAAGTTTGTGCTCAATACTATATGGTGATGTAACCAAGTGGTGTCCCATTTCATTTGGGTATGTTTTCAACCCTAGCCCTTACCCCTTTGTGTCAAGGGCCAAGGGGTAGGGGTAAGGGGTAAGAAGGAGAAATGTGATTCAGCCTTATTCCACTACATTAGGCTACAATAAGCCCATTACTTTTCTTTTTACCTCTTTGGTATTCTACGCGTCATTGTTTTTATCCCACGTCTCATTTTAATGTTTTATTTTGACAGAGTAAGAAACTTCCGCTAAATGCTCTACCACATGACTGTGTTTCACCATGTAAACGTCAATGTGCAGTCTCGTCATGTGACCATACTAAATAACACCGGCTGGACAGGTTAGCTTTACAGTCATAGCCAAACAAAAATGTCAGAATCAACCATCGGCAACACAGACACAGACCAGGAGGAATACCCCTGGCCTCATATTGAAAGCATGTTTACCTGAGTAAAAGTGCAAAACAGCAGCTATGTTATGTCTGATTGAATGCTTGTGTTAAAAAATTACCCAGACGTTACTCAACAGTTACTCAGTACACTTTTTTACTCTTACCCAAGTAATTATTTGGATTACTACTTTTTACTTTTACTTGGGTCATATTATTCTGAAGTAACAGTACTTTTACTTGAGTACAATTTTTGGCTACTCTACCCACCTCTGGTAGCCCAGAACGTAAGTTAAAACTATTCTGTAGCTTGCTAAACTGTCATGGGTTTTACTGCCTCGTTATCTTCAGTAAGTGTTCCGCTACATTGTGGAAATTTAGGTGTTACAACATTACATTTATTTGGAGAGAGATCTATATTATCGCCGTAATAATATTGTCACTGCCGTATTTCTTATTGCATAGCTGATAGACGTGCAGATTATTTAACATTACTTGTGCAGCCACATGTTGATATTCGGTTGCGTTAGAGCAGGGGTCATCAACTATATTTGTCAGAGGGCCAGAATTTTACCAGACAGTCTCCTTGGGGGCCGGACCCTTAAATAAAAATTAAATAAAAAATCAAATTTTGGTTTAACATTATGATTGATGTTTATTGTTAATACTTTTTCCATTTCATTACATAACTGAAGGCCTTTATGAGTCAGGTTCCTATCACCTATACCACAGACAACCACCAGGGGTGATAGATATTTTGCCTCAACTCAATTAAGTAAATTTTACTTGTAGAGCACTTGAAAAACAAACACCGAGGAAGTGACAGGAAAGGGTCTCTTAACAGAGGTAAAATGGCACTCTCAAAGGCTATGAAACGCAAAGTTGATATTGAAAACAGGTCCTTCAATGATGACTGGACTGAAAAGTACGCATTTATCATGCCAACCTTCCGGAATGCCTCACCAGTATGCCTAATTTGCAACAAAACTGTTGCTGTTGCAAAAGAATACAATCTGCGCCGTCACCACCACACTAAACATTCAAATTTTAAGATTTCATATCCTGAGCAGTCAGAGGCGCGTCAGAGAAAAATCGCCGCACTGAAATCTGCCTACTCCCACGCAAGTGGCATTATTACTCGAACTTTAACTGATCAAGAGAGAGTAGTTTGATTTTGGGGTGTAGCCTAAATGGAGTCATAAATGGTGGTGATTACTGAGAAGAGACTCAGTTGTTGCTGCTTTTAGTTGATTTAATAGTGTAGAATAGGCTTACATATTTTCTCTTTGATCCTCACAATTTTGGAATCCAGTCGGGGGCCGGATCGAACGGCTTGGCGGGCCGCATTCGGCCCGCGGGCCGCCAGTTGATGATCACTGCGTTAGAGCAATTTGCTAGCAATGTGCAACTGCCAGTAAATAGACTAGTGTTGACTTTTAAAAAGTTAAAAACAATGTTTTGAAAACAATGTTTTTCTGTTTGTGTATGCTGCAGCCAGGTTAGGAAAATACGCATTCTAATTCTCATTCTTTGTGTCTGCGAAGAGGTCAAGACCGGCCCTATTGTCTCTCACCTTCCCCCTCTCTTCCTCTGCCTCTAAAGAACTGATTAGGCCATATCTATCATTGAGCATACATGTGGAAGCTCATTGTTCCCACAGGAAAGGTAATTGCTGTCCCAGCCTTTGGGAGCCACCCCTGTTGGGCCAGACATGATTGGAACAAAGAATGTGTATTCAGGTAGTTTGAAAATAGGTGGCACTGACTAGGGCTGCACGATTATGGCCAAAATGATAATCTGGATTATTTTGATCAATATTGTGATCACGATTAATTATCACAATTATTTGTTGATTTTAACCAAAACATATTCTATTGTCACACAGGCTATTTATAACTGCTTTCACATCATGTAAATGAAAATTAGCTATCTGAAATAAATAGTGTAGGATAAATATATACATAGTATATGTTTTTTAATGTCTGTATCATCACAGCACTGCTTTTTTATGAACTATGATATTCTGGCCATGGATCACATCTCTGTAGTCACTGTCATTCACATTAGCCTGGATTGATTATTATATGAATACAATGATGTCATGCTAGTCAACCAGCGTATTTCTACCTGATGTCCCTCTCCAAAACCACTTCAGAAGAGTAACATTAGTCACAGCGCTTGGCTTACTTACTTTGGTGTTTGTAAAGCATTAAAGTTCAACAATGGTTCACATTAGAAACCATTAGAAACTTCTATGTAGATGCACTCCCCTACAAAATCACTGTAGTAGTCGAGAATGATTTATTATTTCCAAATAGAGCTATTTATGTCATCTTTTAAAAATTACTTTTTCTTTTTCATGTTGCAATATACTATATTGCAGGGAAAAAAATATTGCAATGTAAGATTTTTCCAATATCGTGCAGGCCTAATCCATATGGAAGTTTTTTAAGGAAGGGGGGCAGGTTGGGTCACACACAGACAGAAGCACACACACAGATAGCACACAAGGAGTTGGAACTAAATCAATCTTTGGCTTTGCCGTGTCTGAGTGCCGGCAAATACACGGCCGCAAAGAGTGGCGTCTGCCAGTACCCCCGACCTGCAAGGAGGCGAGGACCCGTTCATCACTGCTTGCTGCTTTAATTTATATTCATTTTCTGTTTCCTTTGTTCTGCATTTGAAATGGTTTTATATAATAGATCTATTGTGCAGGCATTTTCTAGTCCCCCATCCAGGGCTTTTCTTCATATTGATGCCTATTTTGAGTTTGTGTCGGGCCGTGATAATCATACAGGGTGTGAGAGAAGACAGGAATCCATTATAAGCACTGTTTGGATGGTTATTTAAAGCCTCTTTAAAAGCTTTGATGGTTTCTGGTGTTCTCAGGCGAGTGAGTATAAATATTTTTATGGATCTTGTTCTTAAAGAGATTTTGTACAGTTGGTAAGATGGTAGGAATGAGACTTAAATTGTACATTATGTCCATAAAGTCTCTATTCTTTTTGTTGTCATTCAGTAGATCTATGTTGAAATCCCCACATAAAAAAACATCTGGCATTCATTTTAACATACATACATTTTCGATCATTTTTTCATTGAATAAGTTTAGGCAGGATCCTGGAGTTCAATATCTACAACTTATTATGTTCTTAGACTTTAACATCTATTTCTAAAGTTATATATTTCATGGACATTTTCAATTGTTGCTGACATACTTTCTACAATTTTGCAATTTAAATCATTATTTACATAGAGTCCAACCCCTTGTCCCATTTTGTTTATTCTGTTGGTGGTGAAGAGTTTGTAGCCCTCTATTTCTACATTTTTCCCATTTTCATTTAACCAGGTTTCAGATACAGCAATTACACCAAACATGTCATATTGGCTCAGGTTAAGTGAAAAATTATCAACCTCATCTTTATTTATCATGCAATTATTTGATGTATTCCCTCTCACGACATGCCTAATTCTGCCTTTTTAAGATTTCTTCCTGCCTTGCAATATCGGCATTTTTCTTGGTTCCTGCCCTGTCTCAGTAGTTCCATTTTGGCTTTTCTATTTACAAAGCCTACTATAATGTTCGGTTTGACGTTACTGTCCTTCCGAGTAATTGTGTGAGATGCTGAGATGGCGTTTGCTTGCATATTAATATTGTGGCTTTCAAGGAACTGAATCACTTGTTTTTCCAAGGGCTCTGGCTCACTCTAGCTTCTTCACCTTTTTCCTTATCTGTCTCTAGAGCATAGGTTTGATGTCCACTTATCAAGACATCCATTCGAGAATTTGTTCCATGTCATCTACTCGTCTCTCCAAGTCAGTTATTTTCTTATCCTTCTCTTTTATTAGAAAGTTGAGCTCCCGTTTTTCCTCCATTAGCCCAAGTACTTTTGTTTGTATGTTTGCCACTTTTCTTATTTCCTCTGACATAAAGTTCTCTATCATTGTGCTGTTGTCTCTTTGGGTGGCATTCTAGTCTCTTTCAGTGGCAAAAGACGGACAAAGATTTGACTTGTTTTCCAAGTCGCAGAGCTTCTCAAATCAAGCAGCACTCACTTCAAATCAGGTGCTGGTGTTGAAATAAAGCATGTGTCTCTGCTCTGCACCTCCAGATCTGATGAAAAAAGACAGCGAGGACATGTACCAACACTCAATCCTGGTTAGTACTTGACCCCAGACAATGTGACCTATTTTTGGTGAAATTCTTTCCTCTTGGTTTTGCTGTTCATATTTGTGGTGTTTTTAAAGCCCCCTATGGGTTAAACTCAAAATCTTTGCATAGGCCTATTCTTTTGGAAGGACTGAACATATCTTACAAATGTTCTGTTGATTGGTCAAAACCATAAGTGAATTATGGATAATTTACTGCTAAGCTCAGCCCTTTGCGAAATTCTTTAATTGATGGCGGACATGTTTCTTCACCAATCTTGCTCATTTATAGTAGATATGTGTACTTTTTACAGTCCCGCAAAGTAGCAATACCAATTCTGGTGTAGATAGGATCAAAGTTGACAAAGTTCTATTAATTTTATAGTTTTTCACATTATGCAAATTAGCCAAAAATCCATCATGGCAAACTTCTATAGTCTATTTTCGTAGAGCATACTGAGCTGCATATGTGTGACACATTTTAAGTCAATCAGACTTATGGCCTGAGGGGCGTTTCCTTCCTAAAATCATTTTTTTATCTGTTGCGCCACCATTTTGCCGAATGGGAACCAAATGCACATCATTTCCAGTCATTGGGCCATTGTGCAAGCGGCTATTCACGGCTTCAAACCCTTTGGTAGGCAGGTAGGCAGGCAACAACTTAAAAACTAAAGCAATCTAACAGGTAAGCAGGCAGAAAACCAGACACACGGAGCATGAGATAATTAAATCAAAAGGAAGAGAAGACAGCGCAGAACACAACTGAAAACGAAACACACAGGAAACACACTAACAGGAAAAATGCTCCGACAAAAGACAAGGGAAACACAGAGACTAAATACACATGGTAACAAGGACTAACAAGGGACAGGTGATACAACAAGTGGAACACATCATGGTGGGGCAGAACAATCAAACAGGTGGGAAAACACATGACAGGAAGTAAAACAAGACAAGACAAGGGACAAAACTGAGACTTCAAAATAAAAGAGAAACTAACATACATACACTAACAATCATAACAACCACACTTATATACTCACACACAGAGTGAAATAGCTGTAGTGTGACTGGAGAACAATGAGGCAGTCCAATCAGAAGCAACAGCTTCCTGTCCCCAACACATTCCTCTGTGCCAGTTTGTCCCTGTGTTTGTGTTTCTGTGCATTCTCGTACTTTTGACCTTGTACAGACCAAATTTCCCAATCCAATGTGTCAGACATGACAGTGCTCCACCAACGGAACAGATGACAGATGAGCTGATACTTTTGTGTGAGAACAATCTGATTAGAGGCAGAGGTGGAAAAAGTACTAAAATATTGTACTCAAGTAAAAGTACCAATACTTTGTAAAAAGTAAAGTAAAAAAAATGTATCAAGTAATAAGTAGTTAATTTAAAAGGTATTTTAAGTAACAGTTACTTAGTTAAATGTAAAAACAAACTGTAAAACGGGGTAGGGGCGATCTCTCCCATGTAGTGATAATAGATCAAGGGGTAAATAATCCATAATCCAACGATTTTGTTTTTAATTAAAGAAAAATCTATACAAATGTATACACATGTAATAACAACATAACACATGTCACACATGACATTTCATGCTACAATCCTCTCCAAAAGAACTGAGCTCTCCCTTTACCATTCACACTGCTGATACTTGGACTAATGTTCACAGTCCAGACTAGCAGCTAGCTTCTACACACCTAAGTAGCCGTATGAGCTAATTAGATGTATTCATTTAGCCAGTGTCCTAAATAAGTTGTCCTCGGTGGCTAGTGCTAGACAAAAATTAGCAATGCCACAAAACATTTTGTTTTGTACTTGGTAGGCAGTCTAGTTGCTGATTATTCCACACTGTAGTGCAGGGGTTGTCAACTATATTTTTCCAAGGGCAAATTTGTCTAAGCATATACTCTGGGAGCCGGACTTTCAAATAAAGAAAATAAAATTAATTAATACCTAATATGCCTATTCTTGTTTGAAATTTTCACTTTCTTTCTGAATTAATGCTCTTTCGTTTTACATGTCCTGTGTGAGCAAACTCCTAAAAAACATGGAAACTCAGTGATGATAACTGGCTCTTTAACTAGAAAAAAGATCTCAGACTAAGAGGCAGTTCACTGAGGACTGATGGTTAAAGTCTGTGATTACTGAAACATGGTTGTGGTATGCAGCGCTCTGATTGGTGGAAAATGCTTGCAGAAACTGTTGTTTTCAGGTAAAAATGTCACCGTCAAAGAGGTTGAAGTGAAGCGACGTGGAAAACCCCAGTTTAATGAGGAATGGACTGATAAGCAGGCTATGCATTTGTCATGCATGCCTCATTTGCAATGAAACCATGCTGTTGCTAAACAATACAACCATCATCATCATCATCAAGAATAAAGAAGGTGAACATAACAAAGCGTCATTCACGTGCATATTAAGTAGCCACACGTATTTTTTTGGGGTCTTTTAATAAATCCATAGATTTACCGCTCCAGCGGAGAGGATGGTTCATTTAGCCAGCAGTTAAGTTTATAAGATTTCAAGATTCTCGGCAAACTAAGATTAACAGTTAGGCTACAAACCGACAGCTTTTGTTTTAGCTTGTTTGTAAAAATTCTTTGCAGAGTAGAGCTGTGTTTGAGGATGAGTGGACTGAGCAGACAGAGCAGATTGAAATATCACTTTCTACATGTTCATGCTTGTCTATACTGGTGAGTGCATTGATAAGTATTGACTTTTTACTCACAAAGGTTTTATTTTAGCCTACTTAGTTACCTTAGGATCAAACCACCAACCTTCCAATTGGTACGACTGCTCTACCAGGCAATCATAATTAAAAAAGGGAAACGGGATAAACAAACCATTGCTTGAATACATGCAACAAATCAGACAGGAGATTTTTTTTTACCGAGGCAAATACAGCGTGTTGTTTCTTTTTAGCAAGAGGATCAGAATAAAATCAGTTTTACTACTGTGAGTCCATTCAGTTTTACAGATATCGAACATAGCTAATAAACAATTCATCATGTCGTTACTAAACATTGTGCCAAAATAGAAACAATAAAATTGTCGTCATGGGCTATGGGGAAAAGGGGAGTGAAAGCAGATGACTGTTTGCTTGAGTTCATGGAGCAGACAGCCCTGCCCAATAGTATGATGACGACTTCATGACATTTCATAACATGCTGATGCAGCGGTGTCAATGATTTCTTATATAGTATAAAAACTGGTCTCCTGCGGAGGGGAAATGGAGAGATCGCGCAACCTGCTACGGCTGGCTGGATACTTATATATATATATATATATATATATATATATATATATATATATATATATATATAATTAGCTTGCTTGCTAGGGGGCTCAGTTCTCAGTCTAGCACCAACTATGGCGCAGAGGGAGAGAGTAGGAGAGCTCTACGGACTTTAAATTATGTTTCACAATATAAGACATTATTTTATTAGTTTTTTTATGTAATGTGTAGGTATGTAGATCTTTTACATCTACATTTACATTTACATCTACAGGGGAACTATTATATAGCATTTTCAGGTTCATACTTGTATTTTTGTGAATCAACTAGAACATGTTTACATGCTTTAATGTAAAAAAAAACAAAAAAACATTCTGTTTCTCATTCTGCCCATGGCTGCTGCACCTATATTCACTCGCTGTATGAAACACTGCTGAAGCACCTGTCTCTTTTAGCCCCCCTCCTGAAAAAAAAAACCTGCTTTGATTGGCCAGCATGTTTCCTGGAATCTCCGCTGTGCTCCAGTTTTGTTTCACTAGTACTAGTTTCATTAGTAGCTGCTGGAGCTACTGCAACAGAGTGTATAGCAGGACTTTGTGAAAAATCATAAATAAAGGATTCTAAACCAAAAACTACAGAACCGGACATGTCCTAGCAGTAATGTGACCAGAAATTGACAAGTTTTGGCCACCAAAATGACAGCTATCTGGCATTAGCATGCTGCTTCTTAAGAGTTACCAGTATGCTAATGTTAGATTGTAGCGGAACGAAGCAGCACTTTCTACCGTCAATAATCGCAAGGCTAATGAACCAAGTACTACCCAACCAGACATGTTTCAGCAGCAAGGCAACCCGATATTGGGGAGCATTTAACATTGGTAGCCAAGATGACATAACTTATTGTCGTTAGCATGTAGCTACTATAGTTACCGGTGAACACTAATTGAGTATAGCAGCACTTTCTACAGTAAAAAAACACAGATTAAAGGCTTTTAAACCAAATACTACATAACCAAAATGTTTCAGGAGTAACGTGACCCGGAATTGGGGAGAATTTTACAACATTGGCAGCCAAGAAGACATATTTTACTGCCGTTAGCATGTAGCTACATATAACAATGTTAACACCGCAGTATCTAAAAAACCTACAGTCCTGCCTACCTGGAGCAGATGACCAATCGGAGAAGTTCGGGCTAAGTGTTGCTTAACAATCACCCAAAAGTAGAAAAAAAACTGTTGAAACTGGAGCGTTAGAACAGTTGGAAATCTGAATGTTTTAGCTCACAAGGATTTATCGAAAATACCTTTACGTCATTATTTGTTTTGGCCACGTTTAACATTAAAATCCGACATAACATTGTTGACATGACAGAAAATACAGAAAAGCATAAGATGTCCACTTTAAAAGATGCTTATGTTGAAATAAATATAACACATGTTGTATTTTGTTGTACTGTATTGTATTAGCCCTGTTATGGACATAATGTGCAAAAATAGATTTTCCAATAGATAGAACCAATGTGTCTTTTAGAAGGAACATTTGGATGTCACTGGTAGGTTTGGCGGCCTTACCATGTATTGGAATGATCAATTGACATGAAGATGAGAAGAGCATAATGTTTGTGCCATCTTGCACACCTATGCTTTATAATCTATTTTAACATAAATGGGACTATAATTTACAAAATGAACATTATGCTGTACTGTAGAAGACTTAAGGCTAGCAATTGAGGCTATAATCTCATTACATACATATTTATTAAGGTAACAAATTAAGTGAGAAGTAGGGTATATTTTCCCATAAACTTCTATAGAAAAAGACTTTTTTAACCAATGGAGTTGCCCCATGCCGGAAAATTGCTAGAATGCAGATTTAACGCACTTCTGCATTGGCTTCACTTTTGTGGCCCGGAAGCTTCATCTATTATTTTTTACAAGCATTGATAATGAAGGATGTATCAAATATCAGGTCAGTAGGTATAGTAGCCAAAATAGGCTTAATACACTTGAGAATCTTCCTTGTATTCGAGTGCAATGCCAAGGTGCAGCAGTAGCAGAGTAGCGGTGGAGTTCAAGAGAGTATACTTCAAATTCTACTGAATGATACATAAATGATATTCCTCCTGCATGAATCTTATCCAGCATCACCCACATAGGCCTACTACTTTAGCTTTCACTGATAATGCAGCACATCTAAATTAAACTATTTTTGCTAAGGGATCCTATTGGGGTATCCGTTTTTAGAGATAAACATATCTGCAAGAGAAATATTGGTGCATGCTAAGGGGCTTACAATCAGTACATGAAGCTATTAGATAAACTGTTATTCTGGGATTGATTTGATTGTGAGCACATATCTCTGATCTGATTTGTGTGTGTGTGTGTGTGTGGTGTGTGTGTGTGTGTGTGTGTGTGTGTGTGTGTGTGTGTGTGTCTGTCTGTGTGTGTGTGTGTGTGTGTGTGTGAGTGTGAGAGAGAGGGAGAGAGAGAGAGGTTAATCACGGTTGACTATTCGCTTTTTGCATAAAGCCTCTTAGATTTTACTACAACGCATGATGCTGAAGATTTTAGTTTGGCTTTGTTGTTGTTTCTAGGCCTTTGTCACTGTTGCTCACATCACAGCATGACTTCATCATCTCACAATAACAGCCCAGTCGGAGGCAGCCCTATACAGAGCAATAACCTACAGATTGATGAATGAAAACAAAATGTGATAAAAATATATTTTCGTGTAGGAAATGCCAGTTAATGGCTTGATGACAACATTACGCTGCCAGATCCACATAGTAACCTCTAACGTTACACTAATATCTATCAGGCTAGACAACGGAGGCATCACTTACCTTTGCTACGGCGATTTAACGTCGTTTACGACCACACCTAGCCTACATGCAAAAGAATCACTGAAGAAGTCCCTTAGTTATGGATGACGGACCTCCATGCGGCCCGGGCACCGCCGATCTTTCATCGGCTTCCAAGCCGACTCCGGTGCTCCAGATCCCGGGCGCTGCGCCGCTGACCCTCGGTGATACAGCCTCCGGTTAAAGTTAAAATGAAAATGTTTGTTTATTATTATTCCCGTTTTCAAATCATAGTTGCCAAATATTTCTCTCTACAGTGTCGTTAATTTCTTCGTGATGCTGCAAGGTTGCATAAGACGTGTTCATATCTTATTTATTTGGCTGGACCGCTTCACATCCGCCTCCCCATTTCCGCTGCTTCACACACTTTACTTGCGTACGCTGGTTAAAGGAAATCAAAGGTCTTAAAATACATCCATAAATAAAACCAATCGCATTCCGTTTCTGACGACATATTTCCGTTTTATGCTTGTTCGGATCGGAACTTTTTTTTTTAAAGCTAGGCCTTGTTTGTTTGTGGTAGTGGACAGTATCCTGTCGAAGCTCAGCATCCAAATAACAGGACCTCCCTTTGGAAATCACGGGTCGCAATGCCCTCACTGACCAAGGTGCAAACTAAACAACTTTCTTTTGTCTTATTTGCATATTACCATTTTAAAGCTAAACAGTAGGCACCACTAACATGTTTTTAACACATTTGAGTAGAGAAATAGGCAATACTAACTAGGGAGATCTTTTGGGGACATTGGTGGGAAAAATATTGTATGACCACAAATTATTATTGGGAGGGCACGCGTGTGGACGTCGTGGCCACGTGTTATTAAAGGAGAATTCCGGTAGATTCCAACACGTAACACAGTTTGTGGTAAATTTGGAGCGCTGTCAGTAGCGTGGATGTATTAGGAGAACTGGATGCAGTGTTCGGTGGGAAGGCCTACGGTGGCCGACAGGGGCAAACGCCCTGCAATCAAAGAAAACACACGCGAATGGACAAAACACAAGCAAATTAAGAAATAACTTCATTAATATGAGAAAAAGTATGCGTAGCATTTAGCAAACGCGCTGCAAATACACACAACACAACCAAATACACAAACACCCTGCAAATACACAAACGATGCAAAAAGAAAACCACACAAACTCCAAAAAAAGAAGTGATGCAAAAGAACAGCAGATGCAACAGAAAACGCTGCATCTAGATTACACAAGAGAAGTTCTCCAGGCCTCTAGAGGGAGCACTGAAGGGAACAGCTGGATTTTCAAGAGAGAGAGCAAGCCAGACACGTTCAATCCATAGACCTTATATTATTAGTTAATTAATATACTATTATATTATTATTATTATTATTATTATTATTATTATTAATATTAATATTAATAATAGATCAGCAGAGATGTGTCTGTAAACTCGTGGTAATAAAAAATTCAAAACTGCATCAACATTTAACGTTGACGTTTGTTTAAGCCATTTTTAATTTCATCTGAAAGGTGCATCACTGACGTGTAGGCCTCCTACTGTAATATTGGGATTATACAACGGTTACCAACAAAATAAGTAAGAATATAAGTAATCAATCTGTATTCATATTATGGATAGTACTGTATGCATGAAAAAGATCACTAAGTTGTGAGTTGCTTATGCATCAATTTGCGACACGTACCATACAAGATGCTTACAAGAGACTTCTGTCAATACAGTAAAAATGGACTTACTTAACAAAGTTGGTTCACTGCGGGCTACAAGCTAGCACTGAAACACAACAAAGGCTGTCAGGTGAATGGTGTTTTGAGCTAACGTTAGCAATCAAACAACCATAGATAGCTAAAACGTTTCTGAAATGATTTCCATCTTCTGTTATTGTTTGTAATGAGAACATTTTATTATTTCATGGATTTCACAAATATTAGTATGACACGTTATGCCGTAAACAGTTTAAATCTGAGCATTCCTGGCTCAAATCTGCACTTGACTCACATCGGGGAGTGACAGTGTCGACCAATGTTTTCAGCTGAAAAGGAAAGCCAATGTGGAAGTGCCTTAAACCTGTATTCTATCTAATGTCCAGCAGGGGGAGACTTTACTGGCTCCAAAAACTAGGCCCTACTGGCCTAATTCTTCCTTGATTTAATACCTCAATAAACATTTACTAAGAGTTTATGGCCTTAGTCTCTAGTTTCAAGTCTTCTTTAATACAGTGCCGCGTCCATTGTGCACGTTCATCATGCCTAGTTTAATAACTCTGGATTTGGCTAATAGTGAATGTTAAAATGTTAAAAATTTGACGTTTTAAACAAGGACCCTTTAAATGTTCGGGCTGGTAAGTTGATACACAACCCCAAAAATGATCAGCTGAAATACAGAAGTTTCTTTCGCCATGCAATGTCTAAGTGAAAAGTCTTTCTGGGCCATGGGGTGCAGTACCACTGTTATCAGCTAAGCCCATGGCGGCTTTTAGACAATTTTTACTAGCAAGCTACCAAACACATATCATATTATATCTCGGCCAAATTAAATGTTATCAGCAAAAGACTTGGTAGCAATGTGTCACATCTAGTGATGGGCAAATGTATGGGGCGCCGTTTGTAAAGCGGCTCGTGCTGAAAATAACAGCAACATTTTGTCACATTTAGCTTTAAATAATGTTTAAAAAACTGGTATGAAATTTTGAGGGTCACTTTCTTGCACATTTACAACAATATTTGTCAACTTGGAAATATTTTAAATAGTTAAATCCAAATATTAAATGTTACACCTAAATGTTAAATGTTAAATCTATATGCTAAATCTAAATCTAAATGTTAAATCTAAATGTTAAATCTAAATCTAAATGTTAAATCTAAATATTAAATCTAAATCTAAATGTTAAATCTAAATCTAAATGTTAAATCTAAATATTAAATCTAAATCTAAATGTTAAATCTAAATCTAAATCTAAATGTTAAATCTAAATATTAAATCTAAATCTAAATGTTAAATCTAAATCTAAATGTTAAATCTAAATGTTAAATCTAAATCTAAATCTAAATGTTAAATCTAAATATTAAATCTAAATCTAAATGTTAAATCTAAATCTAAATGTTAAATCTAAATATTAAATCTAAATCTAAATGTTAAATCTAAATCTAAATGTTAAATCTAAATCTAAATCATCGCTAGTACCAAATTTGGCGAAGATGACCATCAGGAGGCGCTTTAATCAACATGTATTAGTTTGGTCTAAAAACTCAATGCATTTAAATGGGAAATTTGCAGTTGCAATATCCCTGCCACAGTAAATGCTATCAACACGAAACCTGTGATGATTGTTTGCCGCAGGCCGCCCGGAGGCTCTGTACCAAATTTGGTAAAGATAGGCCATTAGGGGGCGCTATACTCATTGCAGACGTAGATTTTAATAATAATAATAATGTGTTCTTTATTAATCAATTTATTAATTATTAACAATTTGCATTCTGTTGTTGTTACACACATGCCTGAGGTACTGAGTACCTATACATTCACTAAATGGAGAGATGTCAGAGTGAGGGGGGGAAAGGCACCCCAAGCAGTTAGGGGTTCGGTTCCTTGCTTAAGAGCACCTTGGCGGTGCCCAGGAGATGATCTGTCACCCCACCAGCTACCAGTCCACCACCATAGACTGAGATACTGCCACCCCCTTATCCTTATTGAGGTTGACTGAGTCATTTATGATGCCAAACGGCACTTCTGTTTCATAACTTTGTAACTTAATAATATAACTAGTGGAAACATACTGTCTTTTGGAGCTAAAAGCTAGCAGTGGCCCCGTTCTGCTGATATCTTTGTTGTCTTCCTGGCCCTTACAGAAAGTTTTGTAGCCAGCCTAGAAGCCCAGAGGTTTTCGGGTTCATTGTGTAATTAATCTATACTGTTACATGGAAGACTGATACACTTTATGTAAATAATTAGTCAGTTATATGAGTTATACTGTTTATTTTGCACTGGATGACTCCAAATACATATAACTGTTTTGGACAACACAAATGCTCATGTGGAATTGCTGTGTGTGTGATATCACTTCAGTTTTATTTATTTGTCTTTATGGTCCCACAACCTTTTTAACATTTAAGTGACCTCAGTGCAGCACAAATATTCTAATAGCTGTTTTTCCTGAAAAGAAATGATGTTCATAGATTGACTATGGACACCAGGGTTGATGTTTTACATGCTTTTATAGAAAATAAAACCTAAAATCCTTTAGGGGTCTAGGATATTTGCAACGGCATTGTACAGCCAACCTTGCAGCTCACAACTCTCAATATTCCCTGATGTTTGCCTCCCCATGTTTTACAAAGTATCTGTGTCATTTGCTACTCTCAAGCTATAGTGACAGTTTTAGCAAATATGACAGTTATTATTATTATTTTTGTTATTATTATTACCTACTGAACTTTTAAGGAGCCCATAAGATCCCCCCCTACTTCCTGCAGAGGAACCTGTAACGGGTTGACCAACCTCTTCTGTTATCTGAAGAGACTCTGGACAGGACACAGACTTACAGTTACTATATTAGTATGAACTGTAGATATCATGAGAGAAATATAAACTCATTATTGACTAACTAGAAAAGAGCATACTTACTATATGATTAATACTAAGATAATATTGGGTACACCAGGGGGTGTAGACACAGCAATATCATAAATGCATAGGACTATTTTAAAGTGATTACATTTTCTCAAAAACAAAACATTCCATCTCAAGGAGTAAACAAATTTGAATATTGAATGTGGTACTTTTTAAAGTATTTTCTCAGTTTATTGCAAATTACTCAACTGTACTACATGAGCTCTAAATCCAGACAGGGATATATGATTACTACAGTATTATACTGGGCTTAAAAAAATTATAAACTGTGAAAAACAGACTGTTGAAAATAGTGTTCTGATTGTTTTATGATTCAGTAGGCAAATCTAGTTTACTAACGGTTTCTTTTAAACAGTTTATATACTGTATTTTTGAACAATATTACTAACATTATTCAGTGACTGGGACACAGGGCTCAGACACGAAGCCCCACCCCCGTCCACCAGCAGGCCTGTCCCGCGCCTGGCCTACATCGAGTGCAGTGACCCAAAAGAGAAAGAGGAAACATAATGGAAGCAGATGGTTAGGATAGGAGATAGAGGGGTTTGACAAAGAAATATAATACCTTAATCCCTGAAAAACAAAAGGAAAAGTCTGTCCCTCCATTTTTTGTCACATTACAGTTAAAAGAAAAAGAAAAATTACAACAGAACATGACCATAGCAACATCGTGGTTATTGTTATATAAATTTATATTTAAAAAAAAATATGAACAATATATAAACATCTGAGTCTTTGACTAAAAATGTTTGAACAAAAGTACTTTTATTTCAGTATTTATTAATATATACATCCATTCTAACATAACATTTATTTATGTGTTTTAATTCATAATTCTTAGTCTTCCATATTTTTTACAAGGTACAGTACTTGCAGGGGTTCTCAAAAATCAATATCAAAAACCTTGGCACATATATTCAGTCATTTATGTGCCTTTTCAAACAATGCAGTGTGAATTGATGATCTGGCGGGCCATCTCCGTGTTTCCACTGGCCTGGTAGATGAGAGAGATATTGAAGGCGATCTCCCTCCTCAGATCCACCTGATCATCAGGAATACCCTGAAGGGAAGACCAGTAGTGAAAGGATAAAGAGAGAGATAGACAAAAAGAGGAAACGACCTTACAAGGCTGCAATATTGAGGTCTATGAGAAAATTGTCTGTGGACCAAAACTGGTGAAAAAAATAATTCTGGATGTAGATCCATTTATCAATGTCCTGAATACAAGTGAGGGATATTTTCTAAATTGAGTCACTACGATAGAGCAGCCTGAGCACCCAAACATGGTCTAAATAGTTAGCTGGTATGTATACACACCTCCAGTTTCTGAGCAGGTAGTGTAAGTGCCTTCTGGTAGTAATGTATGGCCAAATGTGTGAGGCCCATCTGGTGCAGAGCTCTGCCCAGGTTGTACATGCTCTCTTGACACTCTCCACGGAGCTCCACGTACCGCCAAAGAAAGGAGAAACCCTGAAAACACACACTTATATTTAAGAAGAAAAGAATAGGGTATGTAACTGTAAAGCTAAAAGAGGGACTGTGTCAAACTAACACTGTACCTGAAGCACCAGTGTATGTCGTTTGGCAACATACTTCTGAGATGCCATGTGGAAGAAGGTGAGACCCACACAGAGGCTGTGGAGTGGGGCATTTGGGTGAGTCTGGAAGGCCTGAACATACTGGCCTAAAGACACAACAAGTGTTAATTTGAATACTAATGGAATATTATAGAGAAATATTTCTTAATGCCGAAATTACTATTAAAAACAAGGCAGGAACTAATGTAAGCCTGCTGCACAAAGGTGAAGTAACTAGTAACTTTATTCAGAAATCAATCACTAAAGGTAAAAACGTTTTTGGCATTGTAATGTGCCTGAAATTCAGAAAAACATGTCATATCAAGCGGTGTTGTCAGAGCAACAAGACGACAATGAGCAAGGGGTGTTTTCAAACCATTTTGAACTTAAATCACTAAAACATGCAGAACAAGTATGTTTGTTACCCAGAGCATGTTTGAAGCTCCCTGACACCATGGCGTTGTGTCCACACAGGACACACAAGGCGTGGTTATCAGGATGTTTTAACAGCAGGCGTAGACAGAACCGATGGTGACGCTGGTGTTGGGAGGTTATTGTCAGCTGAGGGAAATAAAAGAACATCTCATTTGTATACGTCTACAAGAACAGGAACAGTGTTAAACACTATTTGGTATTCATGTCATAGATTTTTGGTCTTTACAGATTTAATGTAGTATATTGCGTGATAGGAGGGTGTTTTCTTAAAGACTATAAAAAAAAGAAAGATTTTTGTACATAGGGAATAAGCAGACCTGGTTAAATATATTCCAAAGCTGAGGCAGATCCACATTTTCCATCAGCATCAATCTGTTGAAAGAGAAAAACAGACAGAAGACAATTTATATCTTACTTTTCAACAACTGTCATAAAAAGTAGCAATACCAAGGAACAATTGATTCACTGCCTAACTGAGCTGTATATGAGTTAGTCTATATCCACGACATTCCACTTCAGGATCGTTCCGTTGCTGTCGGAAATTCTGCCGGATTTCACTCTTTTCAGCCGGATGTCCGTTACCTTTGTTTGTGTTGGAATTTTGAACTCTAGTCGATTTCTGAAGACTATGGTTAACTGCTCCTCAGATCTCTGCAGGGTAAATCCAGACAGCTAGCTAGACTATCTGTCCAATCTAAGTTTTCTGTTTCTCACAACTAAAACAACTTTTGAACGTACACGTTCCACCAAAACAAGTTCTATCCAGAGGCAATTTTGCAGCTGCGCCCTGGCTTTTCCCGGTGCTTAGCGCCCCCCATGACAATTGTGACTGGTTTGAAGAAATGCCAATAAACCACAGCACAATTTTCTCCCATCCCAGAATGCGGTGTGAATTAGCCAGACCCTCCTCCGCAACAATGTGGAGGAAGGTCTGGCAAAACGAGACTCTGCATAAGTCAACCTAATGTAATTGTAGGCCTTGTAGTAGTTGTGGTCAAGGATGGTGGCGGACAGGCCGAAGAACTCCATCTCCTTCCTCTTGGGCTTGTTGTCGTAGAAGGAGAAGAACTCCATGGCAGACTCTACTAGGAGCTCGGCCTCCTCATAGCGCCGCACCTCACATAGTGTCAGCACACAGCTCACCAGCAGCTGCCACCAGTCTTCTTTTGACAGAACGTTTGTTTTACCTGGGCACAGGGATGAGATTATGCCATAGCATCAGTATGCATTTTAATTAAGCCTGCACGATATGAGGAAAATATGCAATAACATTGTTTAATTTCATTCTGCATTTCTTTGCTTTCAGTATTCTGCTAAAATACAACAAATTGCTTGTTGAATTTAAAACAAATAAAAGGAAATCATTTATCTTCTCTGCTTCTCTTCATAGTTGTCAGACTCATCTACAACCCTCATAGAACTGGCTCAGGTCTACCTTGCACCAGCTCTTAATTATGGTGTTAGTTTTAGACTGCCGGGGGACTTCCTTCCTTTGACACACTGAGTTCCTCTCTCTTTCCATCAATGTCCCAGAAATGTTTGTTACTAACCTAGCTCTGGGGAGCTTATTCCTCGGAGCCCTTATCCTTTCTGTTGTTTTTTCTTTTTCCTTGGATTAGGGTGGCACCTAAATTGTGGTTCTAGCTGTCGCTATGGTCCTGCTCCGTTCTATGCCCAGTTACACCCTGCTATGCTCTGCAGTGCCCTGCTACACCCTGTGATGCCCTGCAGTGCCCAGCTACACCATAAACTACTACAAGTACTATTTCTATTCATAGTTGCAATAACTTTATTGTGACAATTATTGCCACTGTTCTTCGCACCCCCAAGCGGCATCGTCAGACTCCGCCTACCAAGAGCCTGGGTCTGACCTACTCTATCTGTTAAGTGTCTGGAGATAACTCTTGTTAGGACTTTATACTATAAAAAAAATTGACTTGAATTGTTGCCAGTTTCATTACATATAACAAAGTAGTGTCCATTACATTCCAAATATCTTCCTATGGGCGATCTACCTAGTAGTCTGTAGTCTGCTACTTCTAGCATTGTTTATTTGTTGAGCATGGCAGTCAGCAATTATTAATCACGTGAGCAGATGAAAACATTGTGCGCATGTTCAACACGCTTTCAATAAGAAGCTGTGGGGCAAAAACATGTTGGCCCCATAGCCAATAAAACATAATAGAACGACCTACGTCAAGATGTTTATGAAACTTAGTTTATGTAGTATGGGCATTGCTAGCCAGCTACTAGCTAGCACAACTGTCAGTTATGTTTGTTTGTTAGCTACTACTCATAGCCATCCAAATACAGCAAAGCAATTTGAATCAACGTAGGTGTAATTGGCAAAGGACAAAAAAAAGCAACAAATATGCCACCCAAACCCCCACACCCACACCCACACCCATACCAGTGTTGTCCAGATAGGCAGCTTCATGGTCAGCAATCTCTGGCAGCATGTCCTTGGTCTTCCCCAGTCTCAGATGATTCTCACCTGACACGGTTACAGAACGCACACACACCTTAGCTCGCTGCATGGCCACCTAGGACACCGGATAAAACAGAATTGACCTCTCAAGTGTTTTAATAAAGACCCAACGTACAGTATATGATCTCATTAAATCCAGTGCCAGTATTTAGTAGCATTGTATTTAGTAGCAAGTTTCAAATTTTTTTTATAAAAAAAATGGACTGTCTGTACACATTAAAAAAAATCTTCCTGGATAAATCATTCTCAGTGAATGTGGGTGTGTTACCTTAAGTAGCATGGAGATCATGGTGATCATAGCATCCAAGTAGTCATGTGTTTGTCCCTGAGTCTTTAGCAGTGTAGAACGATGCAGCAAAAGCTTTAATTCCTAAAACCAAAGTATACAGAGGGATATTAGTACATACATACAAACAAATTATCCAGGCCCTCTTTTACAATCCATACACTCAGGTTTTAATTGTTCAAAACATGACCGTAGGGGTATGCATGATAAAAATAAAAACAGAATCTAGAAACTCTAGAAAATCTAGTCATGGTGTTGAATAATGGCAAAACATTTTTTTTCCGAACATGATGTCACAATAAAGTTGACCTTAGACCTTTTGGGTACAAAATGTCATAATTAGCATATGCATTCTTGACTGGTTTTCATGATGTGGTTTTATGGACAAAAATGTGTTTAGTGAGGTCACAGGGACCTTGACCTACGACCACCAAAATCGAATCAGTTCATCCTTGAGTCATAGTGGGCGTTTGTGCCAAATTTAATAAGGTGTTTATAGAAAAAGACATATTTTAATAATCCCACAAGGGGAAATTAAATGCTTTCCAGGATATCACGTTTAGAAGGATGGGACAGACATGAGGTCACAGTGAGCTTGACCTTTAACCAGCACAATCACTCTATTATTGAGTCCAAGTGGACCTTTGAGTCTAATTTTAAGAAATTCAGAAATATCATGTTCAAAAAAATTTCAGGCAAAAAATAAATATATATATATATATATTAGATTTGCAAAAATAAAATGTGGGCTTACTATTTTTAATTACTAACTTAATGCTAACAATACGAAGAATAATGGTAACCCCAAATTGAGTTTACCATTAGTCTTATTATTTTAGCATGGCCAAGTTTTCATCTTTTTATATATTTTTTTCTTGCCAAAAATGGGCATCCATAAGTATGTCTATGTATGATTGAGTGAAAAAAGGTTGTGAATGTGGTCTTGTAAATCATTTTTTCAGTCCTAAAATATCAGTATTCCAGGAATTCGATGACCAGTGGAAATAATGTAAAACTGATGAAATGCAGTATCTAAGGCCTCTTAAGAACAAGACACCTGAAGATGCTTGACTCTTATTAACCCATTCAAAAACAAACACGCTCTTGCCTTTTGTGCAGCTGATGAGTCCTGTGCCAGTGTGTCGCTGTCGTACATGGACTCCAGGGCCTTAAGGGCACACTCCGGCCGGCCCAGCTGCTGCTGCAGGGTGGCCAAGGAGAGCCGAGCCTCCAGGTGCTGCGGAGCCATCTCCACCACCTTAGTGTAGCTCTCTGCTGCTGCCTCCATGTGGCCCAGCGCCTTTAGACACTCTGCATGGTAGAAGAGGTGAAGGTGTGTACACAACAGTGTTTTCATTTCCTCTAATCAAATTGAGGAGTCACTATAAATCCTGTCTTGCACCTTGGCAGCAAAATTTCACCCAGTGGAGAACCTTTTTGATGCCTTTTTGATTCTGGAAATACACTTCTCCTTTACCGAAAGGGTTTAGTAGAGGTAGACGTGTATATCTTCAGAAACAGCATCCGTCCTTTTTTCTGTTTTTCTTTATAGTTGTCTGATTCATCTACCAACCCTTGTAAGATTGGCTCAGGTTTACCTGGAACCAGCTTTTAAGTTATGCTGTTATAGGACTAGGCTGCCAGGGGACTTCCTTTGACACACTGAGCTCCTCTCTCCTCTCTCTTTACATCTGTGTCCATTCATGTCCCAGAAATGCTGGTTACTAACCTAGCTCTGAAGAGCTTATTCCCTGGAGTCCTTATGTTTTCTCACCTCAAAGTTTTCCTTGGATTGGGGTGGCACCTAAATCATGGTACACCCTACCACGCACTGCTATGCCCCGAACTGCTACAACTATTATTATTTTATTTTAGTCATACTTCTATTATCTTTTTTGTAACTATAATTGCCACTGTTCATCATATAAACTTCTATAATTATTATTAACCGTACTTCTCTATATCTGTGTCCTAAGATGGCTGCCCACCAAGAGCCTAGTTCTGTACAAGTTTTCTGCCTAAAAGGAAATTTTTCCTTACCACTCAATGTTTCTGCCTAAAACAAAGTTTTTTTTTCTTGCCACTGTTTTTTCTTGTGTCTTTGTAAATTATCTGTAAAGTGTCCAGTTCTCTAGAAACAATCTCTGCATTTTTGGAATCCCAGAGGGGAAGGAGGGGGACAACGCGCGTGGATTTCTGGAGATTTTATTTTTTAAGATTATTTTTGGGGGCTTTTCCCTTTATTTGGCTAGATTCAATTAAATTCCATTTTATCTATAATATCAAATCATAACATGAGTTATCTTGAAACACTTTACAGATGGAGTAGGTCTAGACCACACGCTAATATACTAAGACCTAACAATTCTAATAATTCCCCCAAGAGCAAGCATTAGTGCAACAGTGGCGAGGAAAAACTCCCTTTTACGAAGAAACCTCGGCCAGACCCAGGCTCTTGGTAGGCGGTGTCTGACGGTGCTAGTTGGGGGTGTGATGAACAGTGGCAATAAAAGTCACAATAATTATAATGGAACAATGACTATAAATAGTAGTCGTAGTAGTTCATGGCAGAGCACAGCAGGACGCGGCAGGTCACCACGTTCACACTGCAAGTCTTAAAGCTTAATACAGATTTTTGCTCAGATCTGATTTTTTGTTTGGCTGTTTACATTACCTTTTGAAATGTGACCTATATCAGATTCCAGTGTAAACCGTTTCACTACAGAGGTCTGTGTGACCGGACAACTGATTTGCACGTAAGGACCGCTACGGAGTGCAGCGAGGGTTATTGATGTAAAACTTATCAAATCCACTTTGGCTGTTCACACTGCGGCTGCATTAAAAAATAAATAAATAAATCAGACCTGGGTCTTATTTAGGACCACCTATGGAATTGGCCAGAATCTGATTTGAAAAAATCTGATCTGGGCTAGATTTGAGTGTTCACACTACTTCTAAAGAAGTCGGACCCCCCCAAAAATTCAGATTGTGGCCACTTATGGCTGCAGTCTGAACATAGCCTTTGATAGTGACAGTGGATAGACAGGAAAGGTGGGAGAGAGATGGGGGGTGACACGCAGCAAAGTGCCACAGGCCGGACTCGTACCTGGGCAGCTGCAAAGGACTGAGCATATGTTGGACGCACGCTCTTACTAGGTGAGCTGGAGGTTGCCCCAGAATTTCAGAAGAATTTTATCAAGTCTGAACTCTCGCTCTCAGACATTGACCTAAAAATACAACGTTGCCATTGATCACTCGGACCAAGACCCCATCACAAGCTCCCCTTTCATCTATGATCGCAATCTTCCTCGCCTACAGAGGTACTAAAATCAAGGGACTCTGGTTCCAGACACTGGCATCCGCAAAACTCTGAGTCTTCTATGAAGAAGGACCCACAATATACAACAATGCTAAGGAGGCGACGGAGGGCCTGCTGAGGACGGCTTTGACCGATGAAGAAACGTCACCGCCAACACACGGTCAGACACAGCCGCGACACCCCATAAGAATCTGGGGGTGAACTCCTGGGAGATTAGCGGCCCCGAAAGAAGTCGCACCTGTGCTACAGATGTTAATCCAGTCTGAGAGAAGCTCGTAGCTCTTTTGTTTGTGAATTTGGACTGCTGTCAGTAGCAAGAAAAATTAAAACAATCGGTGCTGGCTACACCAAGTTATCACCCAACAGGCTTAAACAGGCCAAGTTTTAAATGTATTTTTAGCCTCTTTACATGTTCAAAATGAATATACAGAATATAGTACACGGACATAGCAGAGCTTTCAAACTGTGGCTTTTTTGTCGACATAACTCACTGGAAATCCAAAATACTTCCACACTTTCACACACTTCAGTGAAAAAGGAGGGGCTCAATTTCTGTCAATTGGCCTCCAGTATCTGCAGTTGCCATGCTGTCTTTTAACTGTCTTTAGCTAAATTACAGCCGGTTGACTGCTTGCAGCACTTCAACACGTTTTTTCCGCTTGACAAGCCGACCGGACATGACATGGGGGCGTGGCCGTATGGACGATTACATTTTTTGATATTCAAGATTGTGACTTAATTTCACTCAATTTTGATTTTAAATCAAAATTGTGAGACTAGAGTTTTGACTTCCCACAATCAAATTTGCGTGATCGAGCGATTATTTTTTTTAAAGCGTCATTTCATAGAACGCTCCGGGTTTTTTGTATAGCGCATCTACCACTACTACCGTATGATCATGAGCCAGTCAGTTGTTCCCTGCACCGTGCAGCTTAGTTTCTAGATGTAGACCGTCACAGAGGACAGAGTAATGGAAGGAAAACTCAACAGAGCAGTCGGTTATACGTCGGTCTTTAGGTTTACCAGTTTACCAGTAAACGCAACCTTTTGTACCGTCTGTTATTTTTCAGACAACAGCGGTGAGCAGTGCTAGTCGATGCTATTAGCGTCTGTTAGCTGTTAGCTCCTCTAGGACACACCGGTGCTAATGTCCTTGCATCCGCTGCAATGCTGTTTATATGGACATGATTTAATTTTCCGTTACATGACCCATTTCGTCTGTAAAGCCGTGCCTGTGTTGAATCTCTCCGCGCCCGGCCACACTGCGCCGGTCCACACTTCTGACATTTGTCTACAGTTTTAATTTTTTATTAACACAGCTGTATATTGTTAAGTATGAGGGGCAAACCAGTGTTTCTGTGGTAACTCTGCTATCGCGGCCGCCACGGCGAAGAACACAGAAGAAGTTATTGAACGCAACTAACTTCAGTTGGTAGAGTAGTAGCGTGTGAGACGGAGCTGCGGTCCTGGGCCAGAGATGTGACCCATTGCGAGAATATCATAGTTCATAAAAATGCAGCGCAGTGAAGATACAGACGCCATGTGTATCCGCCATTCGAGCCGTGCTGGACCCGTTCATAATGATCAGCCGTCTCTCTGTGAGTACCGTCCATCACACTCCCTCTCGCAGTTATAAACAGCCTATGTGACAATACAATTTGTTTTGGTTAAAATCAACAAATAATCGTGAGAATAATCGCGATCAAAATTTTGATCAAAATAATCGTGATTATCATTTTGGCCATAATCGTGCAGCCCTACGTGAGACCCTTACTTGACACATTTGTTCACATAGACAAAACAATCGCTGCAGCACGTGCTGCCGGCAACACAACAACGTGCTGGATAGGCCACGAGCCAGGGCGTTCTTGTGTTTGGAGTAAATGGCAATCAATTTTAGGCAGGTGATCAGTTTTTGGCATGACACAGGTAGCCGGTGAACCACAATCAATGAGCCTTGTAGCAACGTCCCCCTGCTGTACTGAGCATGTGTTGGTGCTGTATTGCATATGTGTGGGGGTACACAGAGATACCCTGATTTATAGATAGATTTAAATAAATTAAACTTTCGATATCTGTTGGTCGCACCTGCATGTCGGAGCCAGACAACAGCTAGGTTGTACTTCTCGGATATGACGAGGGCAGATAGCAGAGTCAGAGCAGACATGTACTCGCCCTTCTCCAAGTAGGCTTCACCTACATCCAGGTACAAGTCACCAATCTCCTCTGGACTCTGCTCCATCAGCGATGACACTAGTCCCTGTGAGGGGGTGGGTACAAAGCAGTGGAGACAGAGGTTTTTAGCCATTGTTAGTTTCCAAAAAATTAAAACTGATTATCATTCTATATTGTTTAGCTTAAGTTACATTGCATCAATGATGTATCTGTTTAACTAGGAAAATCATGCAAGTTCTGTTTACCTCCAAGGGAATGTAGACATGCAGGTGTATGAGGCAGACAATTAGCTTGGCCTTCAGGTCCACTGGGACACTGTCTGGTACCTGTACATCCTTAATTCCACCTGCAGACACACACATACAGACATCCTTAATCAGCATTACTATGCACAAAAAACAACAACAATACACTTGTTCAGACTTGGCATTAACATGCATCTTGGATGATCAGTTCACAAGTGGACAGTTCTGTACAGTACAGGTGAGGATGCATTGAGATCCGATCGCTGAGACCACATTTGTTTACTCCTTAAATCAAATAAAGTAAACATTTTAGATAATTTTACTATTCATGTGGACGTCGACAACGAGAAGCTTAGTATTGTATTACTTATACATTTATCTGACTATTAGATCTAATTGTGTGTGTTCAAAACCCACTCACTGTTTTAACCACACACTAGACCTAGAATAATACTGTACCTGAATTTAAAGAATTTATTCCAACTGCAATTACTTCAATGGCCTTAATATAACAAAGGACTTCTATGTTAACTTTAGTCCCTTCCAAATCATCTTGTAGACATTTCTGAAGGCCTTTGGTTTGGTTTATTCATGGACATGTAAAAGCAAACAGTTTTTTCCAATTTGGTGGAAGACAACAGGACATAACACATGCAAACACAAAAAGCCCTTCTAAATAAAGCAATAAATTACCTAGTTCCCTGTCTAGAGTCTATTTTCCTCTAATTATTTATTTTATTCAACAAGTAAGCCCTAACTTTATGTTTAAAATCCCTTATATTTTCTGCCATGTTAATTTTAAGTAGAAAACTATTCCATTAAATAATACTGTATAAAAAAAGGATTTTCTTGCTTCACTATCTACACATGGCACCTTACATGAACGGACACTGGCCCTAGTCTCATGGGCATGTTGATTGTGCACCATCAGAATCTGATATCCCAAACACTTTGGGGCTACACCATTAATTATATTGTACAGAAGATTGAGTTTAAGTTGTTCAACCCTAACATTTACAGGAAGGAAGTCAACCTTCTGAAACTCATTTATTCCAACATGATACCTGGAAGGTTTAGATAGTAGGAAGCGGATCATATTGTTTTGCATAACCTGCATCTTATTTTTAATTTTCATCGTCAGGCCACTGTACCATGCTGAGCATGCATAGTCCAATGGCACTGTGCTGATACAATACGTTTTTTTGTTTATTTTGGAGTCAAACTTTGCAAACTTTCACAGTCTATGGGAAAATCCAAAGATCTATACCAAATAGTCCAAGCTGTTCTAAAGCATCCTAATTACCCTGATTCATTGGGAACAGCTGTCTTAATCAACTCAACAGGTAAAAAACAGAAGCTCTCTGCTGTTGGTTTGTTGACAGTCACGGCTAAGACAACGGAGCTCACTGAGGACCTGCAGCTGCGCATTTTGGCTGCTCACGAGTCAAGAAAGGGCTATAAGACCATATCTAAATGTTTTGACATTTCTATGGCAACAGTGCAAAGACGTTCCACACTATGAAAAATCTCAGAGGACATGGTCGGAAGCCAAAAGTGACACTTGTGCTGGCCAGGAGGATAGTGAGAGAGGTAAAAAAAAAAAAAGAATCCAAGGATCACCACCAAGGCCATCCTGAGGAATCTGGGCTCTGCTGGTAGCAACATGAATTGTTTGTCAACAATGATGAAGCCTTCATTTGGCGTAAAAAAGGAGAAGCCTTCAACCCTAACCGTATGTACACACCGCTACCAACTTGAGCTGCAAAAAAGCACTGGCCTCCCCGCCAAGGATGCTTGTCAAAAAGTACAGGGAAGCTTTTCGACGCGTTGGCCGCTCTGAGGTGGCGGCGTTCTCTGTTTGACCGGGAGAAGCACACGCAGCCACGGCCAATACACTGACACTAAAAACCTTTTATAAATTCCATATATAATGACAGAAGCAATTAGGTCGCTCGTTAGCCTCTGAACCGTATTGGCGTGCAGGCAGAGCGAGCAGCCGCCAGACTCACCTAGTGACCCGTGCAGGACTTCACTGTGAGTGGATTTGAGCGGCAGGGAATGTTAACTGGTCCCTATGTGCAAACAACGTTATATTATAAACGATAGGTAACCCAGCAACGGCGATTATGAGCTTGTCCTCAAAATGAATGTTTTGGTAGGAACGAAAGTTTACATTGTATGTTTCTCCGGGATCAGCCAGTCTATATTCCAATTGGCGGCTGACGTTAGCCGCTGCTTGCTGCTGAACCGCGTCATACCTTATTACCATAAAGTTGAACAATTTCAACTTTCTGATTGACGCTCAACATGCTCACAACACCCAAACAGTGCCGACAGATTGGCCGCTCCTTGCGGCTTCCATTGAAAATAAATGACTTCCGGTAACTTGAGATACTCAAGTCGGTGGCGGTGTGAATGTCCGGCAAGAACACCATCCCCACTGTCAAACATGGTGGTGGGAACCTAATGTTTTGGGGCTGTTTTTCAGCCGGAGGACCAGAGAACCTAATCACAGTAAATGGCACCATGAAAAAGAAGCAATACATAAAAAATTCTCAACATCATCAGGCAGTCTGCAAAGAAACTTGGCCTCGGGGACCAGTGGACATTTCAGCACGACAACGACCCAAAACACACATCAAAAGTGGTGAAGAAATGGTTAGCAGACAAAAACATTAACTTTTTGCAGTGGCCCAGCCAGAGCCCTGACTTAAATCCCATTGAGAAACTGTGGAGGTAGCTACAGAGAAGGGTGATGGCAAGGAAACCCTCCAACCTGAAAGAGTTGGAGCTCATTGCTATAGATGAATGGGCAAAATTACCAGTGGAGACATGCAAAAAGCTGGTCCGCAATTATAGCAAGCGTTTGATTGTTGTAATAGCCAATAAAAGCTTTTCTATTGATTAATGAGATGGGTAAGAAAAGGTTTAGACATGCCACTTTTTGTTCAAATATAAATCACACACACACACACACACACACACACACACACACACACACACACACACACACACACACACACACTTTAATAGCTGAACACCACTAACCCTGTATGGATGTGATATGCAACCGGCCCGTCAGACACCGCCTACCAAGAGCCTGGGTCTGACCGAGGTTTCTGCCTAAAAGGAAGTTTTTCCTCGCCACTGTCGCACTGTTGCTTGCTCTGGAGGAAACTATTAGAACTGTTGGGTCCTTGTAAATTCTGGAGTGTGGTCTATCTGTAAAGTGTCTTGAGATAACTCTTGTTATGAATTGATACTATAAATAAAATTGAATTGAATTGAATTGAATTGATATGGAGAAAAGGTAACCGTAAGGTCAAAGACACAGGAAGCATTTGCATACTGAATTACGTTTTTCCAAAGAGATACTCACTGTTCTCTTCCGCAGCAATTTCCTCTGGAGTCTTTGACTTGCCCTCTTCATTTTTCTTCTCTTGTTCTGCAGTAGTCTTCTCTGCCACTTTCTCTGCTTGTCTTGGTACTGCAAACTCTGAGTTGGATTCATCTGTGACCAAAACTATACCTGCAAACTGGACCAACACCTAGGAAAAAACACAAAAAGTATATGAGGGTTCAATTCAATTATAGCAATTCACGCTTGCTATAATTGCATCCCTACTCATCAGTAGGGATGCACCGATCCAATACAGATATCAAGCCAGTACTGACTCAAACAGACACCGGTAGACCACATAGAGCTAAAAACAAAAATGTCAGCTAGTTGGAGAATTCATCTGTTCTGAAGATTATCCAGCAGGACAGGTTTTGAGTTGCCGCAACAATATCTATGAATTTATGTTACATTCTGTCTCATAAAGTTAGGAAAGTAATATTGAAGTCAAGCCTAATGTTCCTTACACATAAAGGAATGGGCCCCAGGTATTGATATAGGGACTGAAAAAGTTGGATTGGTGCATCCCTAATGATCAGGGACGTTGGGTGCACAAACTGGAGTCGTTCGTAATTCCGGTGCCTGGGTCCTGGTGTACCAGCGCCATTCAACCAGTGATTCTATAATTGTACCTTGTACAATTTCATGTGACAAATACATTTTATTGATTAATTTAAGTATTATGTATTATTATTTATTAAACAACCCACGATTAGAATGTATTACTAGAAGAATCCACTCTTATCCTCCACTCTTCTCTGCTTCTCTTCATAGTTGTAAGATTTATCTACCAACCCTCATAGAACTGGCTCAGGTTTGCCTTGCACCAGCTCTTAATTATGCTGTTATAGTTTTAGACTGCCAGGGGACTTCCTTTGACACACTGAGCCACTCTCTCCTCTCTCTTTCCCTTTGTGTGCATCAAAGACCCAGACATGCAATACTAACTTAGCTTTAGGGAGCTTATTCCCCCCAGCCCTTATGTTTTTCCACTCAGATGTTTTCTTTGGATAAGGGTGGCACCTAAATGGTGCAGCTGTTGCCGTGGACCTGGTCCACACCCTGCTATGCCCTGCTACGTCCAGCTCCGCCCTTCTACACCCTCTACACCCTATAGCCCCCTGCTACACCATGAACTACTACCACTAATATTTCTAGTCAAAGTTCCATTATCTTTATTTGTGACTATAAATACCCCAACCGGCACAGTCAGGCACCACCTACCAAGATCCTGGGTCTGTCCAGGGTTTCTCCCTAAATAGGAAGTTTTTCCTCACCCCTGTCACACTGAATGCTTGCTCTTGGGGGAAGTACTGGAATTGTTGGGTGTTTGTAAATTATAGTAGTATAGAGTGTATAATAGTGTGGTCTAGACCTACTCTATCTGTAAAGTGTTTTGAGATACCTCTTGTTATGAATTGATCCTATAAATAAAATTGAATTGAATTAAATACTACAATGAATGTCACCATGGCCACAAGCTTTCCTTTTAGACCTAGGTTTCATTTTTTTCCTCCAGTGTCAAATGGCACTTTGACTGCCTTCCCAAAAAGGTGGGCTTTGATATTGAGAATCTGCTCTTGGCACCTGATTAGACTATTAGGGCGAATTTGACCAACTCCTAAAAACAGGCATTGGAGTTTTTAGCCAGGAATGAGTCCATTATCATAAAAGCAGCTGTAAAAGAAAGCAGTGGTGGTAATGGGTAAGGAGAAATATGTTTAAGAAGCCTTATGGCAATTGGATTACCCTGAATATTGTCACAAACGTTCCTTTTAATCCATTAAGCAACACACAGGATACATTGAGAGGAATGTTATCTACAGCTAAGGTTTTGGATTACCAAACAAAAGCATGCTTTTTTTTATGGTGTGAACATCCCAGGATACCCACTTTTTACATGCTCCCCAAGGTTCACAAGAATCTTAAATCTCCTCCAGGAAGGACTATTATATCATCAAATGGATCCCTTACAGAGCCCGTCTGTCAATTTGTAGACTTTCATATTGTATACAACAACTGCATTCATACATCCAGGACACCACTCATGTTCAGGGTTTTTGCTGCATAGAGAACATTTTGTCACCCCCAAAAGAAGTTTTAGCCAACGCCAAAGGAATATCACAACTGCGAAAACGTTCTTTTTTTGTGCAGCCTCTCAGCAGTGTTTTATTATTTTTAAACACTAACAGAAATTTAAAACTGTGAATTGAGCATTTTAAAATTTGACATCAGCAGGATACCGATGGAGTGCCTTCTTCATGTAGAGAATGAGTCCTTACCCCAAGTGAAGGAGTTAAAATACCTTGGGGTCTTGTTCGTGAGTGAGTGGACAATGGAGCAGGAGATTGGTTGGAAAATCGGCGCAGCGGGGGCAGAATTACTTTCCATTTATCACACCTTTGTGACGAAAAAAGAGCTGAGCCAGAAGGCAAAGCTCTCGATCTACCAGTCAGTTTTCGTTCATACCTTCACCTATGGTCATGAAGGCTGGGTCGTGACTGAAAGAACGAGATCCAGGGTACAAGCGGCCAAAATGGGCTTCCTCAGGAGGGGGGCTGGCATCTCCCTTAGAAATAGGGTGAGAAACTCAGTCATCCATGAGGAGCTCGGAGTAGAGCTACTGCTCCTTCGCGTCGAATGGAGCCAGTTGAGGTGGTTCGGGCATCTGGAAAGGATGCCTCCTGGGCGCCTCCCCAGGTAGGTGTTCCAGGCACGTCCAGCTGGGAGGAGGCCTCGGGGAAGACCCAGGACTAGGTGGAGGGATTGTATCTCCAACCTGACCTGGGAACGCCTTGGGATCCCCCATTCAGAGATAGTTAATGTGGTTCGGGAAACGGAAGTTTGGGGTCCCCTGTCCTGTCCGGACACGCGGACGAAGATGGATGGATGAAAATTGACATCAATTTCCTAGATTTTACTATCTTTAAGGGTGAGGATGGCCATGACAGACAAAAACAGTTTGCGGTTTCTGACAGTTGCGCAAATGCGCGGCCGCAAGGAGCAGCCTCTGCCAGTAACCCCGATGTGCGCAGAGGTCCGAGGGCTCCTCCAATGCTGCTTGCAGCTTTGAGTTGTAATGGTAGAGGGGCGATGTTCCTGTAGGATATCCGCTTGTATTGTTGACTCCAGGGAAGTGAATATTTCAGTTGTATATCCAGCAGATCAGGAACCCCATTGAAATACACTCAGGACAGGTATTAATTTCCAAGGAAATTGGCACAGTTGAGCGGCTGTAACTTGCTGCTGACAATATGCTCAGCTCAGACTCAAGGTCTTGAAGTCCCATCCCCGTTGTTGCACAGAGGGCTGTTTGCTTGTTAATTCAAATTTTATTAATACTGAATGCGTCATGCAAACTTGAATTGACACGTCCTTGGGTCCCCAGCAATCCAACCACCAAGTGTAAAGTTGATCGAATGAAGGGTTTCATGAGATACGCAAGATCACAAAAACTCACAAACTCTTAAAATATAGTTGTAGGAAATTCTGGCCTTTAACTTAAAGTAAAGCAATCATTACTGTATAATAACTATATACAGTATTATTTGGATGTTAATCTAACTAAACTAAATCATATTTGTATGTAAAACATGCCTTATTTGTTTGTTGTTTGGATGAATTTTTTATTCCAACATGTTGGAGTCTGGAGAGTGACTGGATTAGTATCTTACCTTCTATTATTGGTAATTGGTAATTGGTAATATTGGTATTTATATTATTTTATTACAAGTACTTACTTTTCAATATTTATGGTCTCAGGTTAATATAATTTAAATTATGCTACCGACTCTTGCTTCTTTGCTCTAATTACACATTCAACTTAACTTAATTTTTAACGTCACTTACACCGCAATATTGTTTCTCTTATCATGGCAACCGCACTTTAAAATTCCTTTTGTTTGACGGCATTTTACTTACTCAGTCTACCATATTTTCATTGTCTATTTCTTGCCTGTATTTCTTGCCTTGTATTTCTTGCCTTGTATTTCTTTCGTGCTTACTTGTTTGTGTGTTATTGTTTTGTTTTTCTGTTTTTTGCTGTTGCTGCTATGCTGCTACTTGTAACGACAGAATTTCCCCGTCGTGGGATAAATAAAGTATAATCTAATCTAATCTAATCTATCTGTTGTCTCCTTAACTTCCCCTTGTCTCTATGATTCAGTAATAACAATGTGTAGTTTCAAATTTATTAAATTAATACAAAACAAAACGCCTCGCAAATCTTCCGGCTCCATCCCTCTCCCGCTAATTTCAATGCTCTATCCGTCCCTATCACGTTACCAAGATTGAGATTGACTCCCGCGAGAATCACGTGACTCGTAGCAGTCCCGAAAAATTGTCACCCTCTAATGTGCATTAGGGCTGAACGATTTTGCAAAATAATCTAATTGCAATTGCAATTTAATATGCTATTATTTTTTAAGCTCATTGTCTTCTGTATTATTCAACAAAGACAAGCAATAAATCATTGTATAGTATAAACAAAATACTGATTAGACAGATTAACCCTGGGGGCCCTGAGGCCATTTTTACAGTTTAATTTCCGTCTGGATTTATTTTATATGAAAGCTTGTAAAACATCAACCCTGTTGTCTACAGTTAAGATATGAACATCATTTTTTTTAGGACAAACTGGGTTATTAGAATATTTGGGTTGCATTGAGGTCACTTGCATGTTAAAAATGGTTGTAGGGCCTTTAAGATAAATAAATAAATAAATGAATCTTCCAGATATGTATTGATATCACAGATATATAAGTAAAACCTAAGCCCTTTTCCATTCTAAAACACTTCTCATATGTCTTGGGAGTCACACTGTGAATAAATAATCATTATAACCTATACAGTTGACAAAATACATGCATTTTTTCCAAAAAAGTCAAGACGTTTTGCTCTTATGACATTTACTTATGCCAATAATAACATAATAATGTCATATTTATTGATATTACACCCACAGCAATGTTATACAAGCAAATATGTGTCTAAATAGTGCATCATTTGGCCTTTAATAGAGTATATAGGCATTTTTGTCCCCTCTGGCCTTCCATACAAGAGGGGTGCCTTTATCTCCCATATATGGGCATGCACTTCCTGAAAAATAGACAGGACAGACACATCAGAGATTAGACGAACGATTCAGCGGCTAAATTGAGCCAAAACGCGATGAATTATGGATATAAAGTGGACCAATCTTGGATATAACAGTATGGATTTAAAGCCCAAAGAGGCTGAAGTTCCAGGCTGGATAGAAAATCCCCTGTAGAGGCTAGAAAGACAGGGAAAAGACCGCCGTAAAGATGAAATTGTCAGGATTCAAACGAAACCGAAAGTGAGTAAATCACTTGTATGGTTCAAAAGTTATTAAACTATGAATCAGAGGTACTTTTTTACTCGTGGGCGAGTGTCTCGGTCTCAGAGGGTTAAACAAAGTGTTCTTTCCTGGAGGCCATGGGATGATGAAATTAGGTGATGCATGAATTTATGTGAATCACATCTTTTATTTAACTACTTCAATCATCCTAGTATAATGAGCATTGACCAAGCCTGGTGTAAAAATTCATATGAAAGTCAGAAAATAAATTACACAAACTAAAGTACAGATTACAAAAATATATTTTTAGATATATATATATATGGCTTTACCACACTTACCACAGTATTTATCTAAATTATTATTTACTGTAATAAACATGAAAAAATGTGGATTGCACTTTTTAAACACTGTCTTTGAACTTTACTAGACAGTTAAATCAGTAGAAATACACCACACACACACACACACACACACACACACACACACACACACACACACACACACACACACACACACACCACACACACACACACCACACACACACACACACACACACACACACCACACACACACACACACACACACACACACACACACACACACAGGGATTAACTGTATTAATAAAACCGTTGAAACACCATTGTCACGCTGCTCTAAAAGCTTCCTGAATGTCATTTATCAGAGTCTGGTTGTTACCCCTCTCTTAGCGGCAGTCTCATACACTCCACATCTTTTTAACGGAGCTAGGTAACCGCTGATCAGAGCTGATCAGAGCAAATCAAAGCTAATCGTTGCTAACCGAGCCTTCAGTTCTTCGTGCCTGTATCCATTAACTGCATGTATGGGCTCGAGCCCAAATAAAACCCTTAATTTTACTAAAATGGATGTAAAAGTTTTTAACTACAACTCAGAGTTGTTTGAATGACAGAAATTTGTTCAAGTTACGTCGTAGTGTTAGCGGCGTGCAAAATTGTGTCACGTGACCAAATCATAGCCTTTGCCATTAGGAAATCGCGTTTTAACATATTGCAATATCATTGCAAATTTTGCTCAGCCCTAGTGTGCATTTATCAAAAGAAAATACACCTTAATTGTCTGTGTCATTAAATGATACACGCAAGATTTTGCTAACTGCACAAAAACACACAGAAGTTACCTGCAGGGCCTTATTGTACTGCCGATTGGCGATATAGAGCTCTGCTGCCATGTTGATGAAGTCATCGCTGACAAGGCTGGGGTGTCGCGCCAGAGCTTCATCTATTACACCCAGAGCTGAGGGCAAGTCATTACTTTCATAGTAACTCCTAAACAGGACAAACACACAAACACACGCTTCAACAACATATAGTCATGACATTAATGAAATAATGTGTTAGGCCAGACTGTGGATGAATGTGTGGATCTGGTTTAGCTGTCTCTGTGTGTTGGTGTGTGTACTTTACTTGGCCATGTCTTTAGAGAGCTGCATGAAGTGCTCGCCATCCTCCAGCGGCAGCAATGATAGAATCTTGCGGTAGCCATCCATGCACTGTTTGTGCTCGCCCAGACGCATGTGAAGGCTGGAGCGCTCCCACACGTAGCGCACATTGGTGGGGTCATACTTAATGGCTGGATGACAGGGGGTAAGAGGGAATGAAGTATATTAATATCAGGGCACAGCTGATGGCCGAGTATCACCCATGTTCTGTGCATGAGTGCAAAGAAACAACTCCATGCCAGCAGGCGGCGGTAATCTATTCGTCATTCAAAAAGGGAAACCAGAAAAAAATGTTGCTACAGTGGTGCTCAAAAGTTTACATACACATGCTTAAGTTGACTAAAAAGAGGAATAAAAAAATCATGTTTTGGAAATTTATTTTAATACCTAAATTAAAAAATGAGGTAAAATCCAACCTTTAAGGACACCAATTTTCTTTGTGAATGAATAACGTATTGTAAATAAATAAATGTTCTTATTTAAAATACAGGGGTCATAAGTATACATACCCCTATGTTAAATTCCCATAGAGGCAGGCAGATTTTTATTATTAAAGGCCAGTTATTTCCTGGATTCAGGATATTATGCATCCTGATAAAGTTCCCTTGGCCTTTAGAATTAAAATAGCCCCACATCCTCACATACTCTTCACCATGCTTAGAGATAGGCATGGGATACTTTCTATAAATCATCTCTCAATGCAAATCAAACCAGGTATTAGTCTAACTGAAATAAAACCATGCCTATCTCTAAGCATGGTGAAGAGTATGTGATGATGTGGGGCTATTTTAATTCTAAAGGCCAAGGGAACTTTATCAGGATGCATAATATCCTGAATCCAGGAAATAACTGGCCTTTAATAATAAAAATCTGCCTGCCTCTATGGGAATTTAACATAGGGGTATGTATACTTATGACCCCTGTATTTTAAATAAGAACATTTATTTATTTACAATACGTTATTCATTCACAAAGAAAATTGGTGTCCTTAAAGGTTGGATTTTACCTCATTTTTTAATTTAGGTATTAAAATAAATTTCCAAAACATGATTTTTTTATTCCTCTTTTTAGTCAACTTAAGCATGTGTATGTAAACTTTTGAGCACCACTGTATGTCACCCACAACATGGTGGCTTGCGGCTGAGAGATAGAGTGGTTGCCCCTCAACCACAAGATTGGCAGTTCTATCCCAGTCTCCTCCGGCCGCATGTAAAAGTGTCCCTGAGGAAGACACTGAACCCCAAGTTACTCCCCAGATGCTGTATGTATAGCTGTCCACTGTTCCTAATACTTAGGATGGGTTAAACTGCAGTAATTCATTTTCACTACATTGTACGTTTCTTTTAACAAACAGCAAATACTCAAATCAGCAGCGGCAGAAGCAAACAGAGCCTAAAGTCCCTCTGCTTCACACCTTCACTGGCAAAACAGCGGCCACCGAGAGACAGCTAACCAGACTATCCATCTCTGAATCTCAGGCAGCCCACTCACTCTGACATCTCTTCATTAGTGCATGTATAGGACCTGAGCATGTGTGTGTATTTCAGGCCTGTGTGTAGTGTGTAACAACAACAGAGTGATAATTGTAATTTCCTAATAGGGGATCAATAAAGAGTATACATTATTATAATTTTAAATCTTTATATCAAATTTTACATTTTTAACATTAAAGACATGTCTTTTAAAAGACGTGCTATTGTTGAAATAAATATACCTCCACAAGTAGTTATGTACACATTTGTATGTTTGCCATATTATAGACATTATGTGCAAGAAGTTATTCCAATTGTTTGAACCTATGTGTTTTTTAGAAGAACTATTCAAACGTAATTTTAGACCACTTTTGACAGCACTTGTGTTTGTGTGTTGGATTGATCAGATGAGATGGAAAATGAGAGCCTTCTGTGTGTGCTCTCACAAAGGTTTGTTTGCTTTTCTTACTATCATTTTCAAGCTAAATAGCTACTCACATCGGACTGTCTGCCGACGGTCACCTTGGCTTGTCAAGGCTGGTTAAGGAAAAACTGAAGCTGTTTGTTAGCTTTGACAAAACGATCTCTCATGTTTTTCCACACTCTCCAGCAAAATGTTTCTTCTTTTCCCAGTGTGGTGCTTCTCTCTGACCACATATTTAAGGCTGTACAGACGAACCTGCTCTTTCCAGCCGGCCGTGTTGAATTGAAAGCACAGCATGTGCAGTTGTGCAGTAGTTACAAAAATGCATAGGTGTGCAACCACGCTGGGATGAGTTTGGGCCTTGATGATGTAATGGGAGAATTGACAATTATTTTAAATTGCCATATGTAACTTTTTTTTTTTTTTTTTTAAATAACAGGTTCAGAATTATCTTGATGGTACTCTGACTTGGTACTCTGATTTGTGCCTCTGTCATACCCACTACATGCCCAATTGGCTGTTTATGCAGTATGTAACTTTGGTGGACCTGTAAAATCTCCCGGGAAAAGTGCTGTAACGGTTAACGGTACAACCACTGAGTTTGGTGAAACTGGATAATATTGTATAATGAAAATGCATTTTGTATATATATATATATATATATATATATGATATGACCAGTCAGTCCACAAAATATATATATATATATACACTACCGTTCATATATACACCATCTCGCCGCTTGTCAAACTCTTCGAATGTTATCCTCCCTTCCAGGTAGTCAATTAGCTCAGCGCTGAAACCAGACATCTCTGGCTGTTACTGTGTCAGTATCTCTGGCTGACTGAAGGCACAAGTAACGTTTCTTCAAACAAAATGGGTCATGTCACCTAGAGCAGTGAAATAATATACCGTTGGGGTCACACTGAAATGTCCTTATTTTTGAAGGAAAAGCACTGTACTTTTCAATGAAGATAACTTTAAACTAGTCTTAACTTTGAAGAAATACACTCTATACATTGCTAATGTGGTAAATGACTATTCTAGCTGCAAATGTCTGGTTTTTGGTGCAATATCTACATAGGTGTATAGAGGCCCATTTCCAGCAACTATCACTCCAGTGTTCTAATGGTACAATGTGTTTGTTCATTGGCTCAGAAAGCTAATTGATGATTAGAAAACCCTTGTGCAATCATGTTCACACATCTGAAAACAGTTCAGGTCGTTACAGAAGCTACAAAACTGACCTTCCTTTGAGCAGATGGAGTTTCTGGAGCATCACATTTGTGGGGTCAATTAAACGCTCAAAATGGCCAGAAAAAGAGAACTTTCATCTGAAACTCGACAGTCTATTCTTGTCCTTAGAATTGAAGAATATTCCATGCGAGACATTGCTAAGAAATTGAAGATTTCCTACAACGGTGTGTACTACTCCCTTCAGAGGACAGCACAAACAGGCTCTAACCAGAGTAGAAAAAGAAGTGGGAGGCCGCGTTGCACAACTGAGCAAGAAGATAAGTACATTAGAGTCTCTAGTTTGAGAAACAGACGCCTTACGGGTCCCCAACTGGCATCTTCATTAAATCGTACCCGTAAAACACCAGTGTCAACATCTACAGTGAAGAGGCGGCTGCGGGATTCTGGGCTTCAGGGCAGAGTGGCAAAGAAAAAGCCCTATCTGAGACTGGCCAATAAAAGAAAAAGATTAAGATGGGCAAAAGAACACAGACATTGGACAGAGGAAGACTGGAAAAAAGTGTTGTGGACGGATGAATCCAAGTTTGAGGTGTTTGGATCACAAAGAAGAACGTTTGTGAGACGCAGAACAATGAAAAGATGCTGGAAGAATGCCTGATGCCATCTGTTAAGCATGGTGGAGGTAATATGATGGTCTGGGGTTGCTTTGGTGCTGGTAAGGTGGGAGATTTGTACAGGGTAAAAGGGATTCTGAATAAGGAAGGCTATCACTCCATTTTGCAACGCCATGCCATACCCAGTGGACAGCGCTTGATTGGAGCCAATTTCATCCTACAACAGGACAATGACCCTAAACACACCTCCAAATTGTGCAAGAACTATTTAGAGCAGAAGCAGGCAGCTGGTATTCTATCGGTAATGGAGTGGCCAGCGCAGTCACCAGATCTGAACCCCATTGAGCTGTTGTGGGAGCAGCTTGACCGTATGGTACGCAAGAAGTGCCCATCCAACCAATCCAACTTGTGGGAGCTGCTTCTGGAAGCGTGGGGTGCAATTTCTCCAGATTACCTCAACAAATTAACAGCCAGAATGCCAAAGGTCTGCAATGCTGTAATTGCTACAAATGGAGGATTCTTTGACGAAAGCAAAGTTTGATGTAAAAAAAATCGTATTTCAAATACAAATCCTTATTTCTAACCTTGTCAATGTCTTGACTCTATTTTCTATTCATTTCACAACGTATGGTGGTGAATAAGTGTGACTTTTCAGGAAAACACAAAATTGTTTGGGGGACCCCAAACTTTTGAACGGTAGTGTATATATATATATATATATATATATATATATATATATATATATATATATTTTGTGGACATTGTTACAATGGTATAGCACCTATAGACTGATCTATGAGATCACCTTTGCCTGCTGTGTCAACTAATGTTTCATAGTATTTCTCCGACCAGTGAGTAACATTAGGCCTATAGCCTAATGCAGAAGTAAACTGTTCTCTTTGATGGGCAACACATAAACAAGCAACTATCAATTATATTTCTACTAAATATTTGCGCAAGAAAAATTGTAACGTAACTGTTGTTTATTGTGGCCATCTTTATATATTCTCTCTCAAGGACCATCACTGCCAGAATAGTTTCCCACAGCTGATGATATTGCATTCAGAGCCAGAGCTGTCTGCTAACACAGGAGCCCTGCACAAAGTTTTGATTAAACTTAAATATATAACTGAAATAAATTTAAATATTTAACAGACATTTGATTATAAAAATGTGAAATATAATATAAAAGGTGTGCAAGGCTCAACCGGTTTGATTTTATGCTAACCAGATGAACCGGCATTTGTCAATATGGCACCCCCTGGCAAATTAAAAAGAAGGAGTGTCATAATTTTAAATGGATAATCATTTGAAAAAGGCTTTTGATTTTGACTATCAAAATCAAAAGCAGGATCAATGACTCACCAGTGTTTATTATTCTTTCTAATGGTGCACTTCTACACTGCCATCACTGAGTCCATCCTCACTCTATCATTATCTGGTACGCTGCTGGCAACCCCAACGACAAGGGCTGATTTCAGACTTTATTTTTTTAATTTATCACTCAATTCTTTTTTTCCTTTTTTTTTTTAAAATATAGTACTAAAGTTCTTATCTTATATGAATGGTAATGACGCAGCAAAAAAATTCACAGGCGCTTGAAACTTTGGGCAGGGGGTGCTGTCAGCCAAGAGTTACCTTCACCCTGTGCCTGTTCAAGCCAATCTAGAGCTGGCAGACGCACCCACCAAGGGCCAGCCAGCACCGGGGAGACGAGGGGAACCACATTGAACAGCAATCCCAGGGGCAAGTTTAAGTTTCCCCCTGGTAGAGAGCGCAGACCACACCGACTGAGAAGTGTAAAAATATTTTTGGTTTATTTTGAAATTGTGGCCGGCCTACCCAGACTGTAGGTAATTAATGCGAAACACTGGATTAGTCATGAAAACCTTCTGAGTTTTCCTACTGTATAAAGCAGCAAAAAGGTTGTAGCATGACATGTTTGAGTTAATTTGCCTTACTTGACATTGTACGTCCTGATGAGACTATAGAGCAATGTCGAAAACAATGTTGAAAATGATATATCATACAGCCCTAGTAGACATTTATATATTTATATACTGTACTTTGACTTTTTAATGGCAAACTGACCCTTTGAGTAGCAGACAATGGCCTGTCGGATGTTGTCTTGCTCCAGAGACATTTCTGCCAGTCTGATCCATTCCTCACAGTCTGAGGGGTTCAGGTGGGCGGCAATCAGACCGAACTGCAGCGCTTTGTCCATGTCTTCATCGTCCTCGTAGATCATAGCCAATGTGGAGAAAGGCTCATAGGCCAGAGGAGCTGGAAAAAAGGGAGAGAAGATTGATTTAGATAAATGATAAATGTATAAGTTGATAACTCCAAAAACAAACATGTTGTTTCATACCCTGTCTTATGATCTCCATACACATCAAGATGGCGTCGTCTTTCTCCCCTCTGGCGTAGCGGATGTTTGCTTCTCCCATCAAGCCTCTCAGAGCTCGGGGTAGCTTACTGCGATGACGGCGCTCCTGGACAGTGTAGAAGAAAAAGAAATACCAAACCACTTTTGTTTGTTTCATTTTATCTTAATATTCCCTTTCCTGTTCACTAATCAAACACCTACTGTTCTGTATATTTTGACTATGCCTAAACGATTTTACCTAATCAATCCTGATGTAATCTGCCTTTTTACTTGCTTAGTGCTAAAAGAAGCATTTTACTTTGATCACTGAGTGAGATTCACACCTTGATTAGTTGGAGCAGACATTACTAAGCCAGACTTGACGTGACTTGACTCTTTTCTCAACCTTGTTAATTCTGTTGCTTCCTGTGACCGTGTATAAAACCCTGGCCAGAAACTCATTCTGATTAGAGAATTCTACAGCTTCTTGTGAACTTCTTTCTCCACTTCGCAGTGAATAAAACTCATCTGAACCAGCCATTGAATTGACCTGAGAGAACTTTTCTTCCACAATACACAAAGAATAAGAGCAGGGAAAATACACATAAACAGTCTTCCCCTCCATCTTACCTTCATCATCTTCTTGTTTTCTCGGTTCAGCTCCATCTCCAGCGCGAACACATCCCCCACCGTCACATCCTCCTCAGACAACTCACTCTTCTTTCTGTTTTTGCGTCCTTTCCCTCTTTTACCCCTTTGCTTCGGAATCTTCTCTGTCTTCTCCACTTTCATCTTTCCCTCCTCCTCTTGCTCCACCTTGTAATCCTCATCATCTTCATCATCAACATAGCTCAAGCTGTCCTCCTCTTCGGAAGATGGTGGTTCTGGCCTTTCTCCCAGCATGGAAGCAAAAGCCAGCTGGACCCCAGGGCTGACACCCTCCTCTGACAGAAGTGGACAATTGTGTCAAGTGATGTTATCAACTGTAATAAATAATAGTATATTTTTTTGTAATTAGACTGTATCTTTAACCTACCCATCCCACACAGCCTCAGCCATAAGAACCTAATTTATTATTTCATACGTACATTAGGCACTAGTCCCTTTGAACAGAACCCTACAAAAAACTAAGGGTGTAAATCACAGGTTTTATCCCAATACGATATTATATTGATTCTTTAGCCAACAATACAATATTTGCCAATATTTAAAAGTCTGTCACATTAGAGATGGCAGAGAGAGAAGACAGCTTCTTTGAAAAAGAAAATACACATTGGCTGCTAAATATATAACTATTTACCTTGTAAAAACAAATAGTGCTTGTGTGTGCTGTGAGCTCATCTGTCTCTGTACTCCTCATCACTCAATATTTTCCAAACTGGGTGTTAGATAGTCCCCTTTCAATGGAAGTCTGATCACCTTAGAAATATTTCAGTGTACATTGTACTATGCTTTGATTGTCAGGTGAAATACTAAATAATTTAATCCTAATTTTTATTTAGTTAAAAACACATTGCTCTAAAGATGCAAAAACAATATCTATCTAGATTTGCATCTGATGTGTAAGTATTAGTATTATTAAGTATTAGGTCTCATTCAGAACAAGACTTTAAGTGGTCAAAAAGATCAACTGACTTCAGTGTCCCACCACTTCTGAAACCAAATATATATGTCCTGATTAGCAGCAATGTACATTTAACAACCCCACCAGTGTCAGGCAGACATGCGTTTTACCGATGTTCCCCTGGACTTGTGCAGAGGTAGAGGGCTGAGCATCATCCTCCACACCTTCAGCAGATACCTCTGACTCCTGAGAGAGAAAACAAAGTATTGACTTTATCTTAACTTAAAACAGTGGTGGAATGCAACTACCGTAATTACACAAGTAAAAGTACAAATTTGAGGTCTTTTTTTCATGCAACTTAGTACTTCTACCTTAGTACTTCTACTCCACTACAATTCAGACTATTTGATGGTTTGTAATTTTTTATGTAAAAAAACTGTTCTAGCGTCTACAATTTGCATAGATTAGTTTTACTTTTAATACTTTCAGTAAATTTTGCTTATCATACTTACCTATTGTTACTTCAATTTAACATTATCAATGCAGGACTTTCACTTACTTTTTTTTTAACACTTTTTTTGTTGTTGACTATCAATGTAAAAAAAAAAAATCATACCAGGTGAACATAATTTACAAAACTCAGAAACATAAAAACAATCATAACAAAACAATTACCACAAGTAACAAAAACACATTTTTATAAACAGATAAATAAGGACACACATAGACACATTTGTATAAACAAGTAAATAAGGACTAATAAGCATATTATAATTAGTTCAATGCAGCTTATTGATGACCATTCATTACCAAAAGACAAACTGAGGGGGGACCACTCTTACAAAATCATCATAAAGCAAGGTTCCTTGCAGTACATTAGTCAGCTTCTTTAGTTCATAAGGAAGAACTGATAATTTATCATACCAAATTGTTTTTCTAGGTGGATCCACATCAAGCCAAGCATGCAGGATTAACAGGCGAGCAGCATAAAGCATCCTATTGAGTAGTTTTGCCTTTTGACCAGATATGGAGTTTAAACCAAGAATATAAATTTCTCAATCTCTGCCTTACCATAGGACCAAAATACTTCGATGGCAGAACATGACTACATTAAATGAAAATAAGTGCCTACTTCTTTATGGCATTTTCGACACGTTTCAGAGCATAAACCATAACATTTAGTACGTATTTCAGGAGTACCATTTAATTTGTTAATTATCTTATCTTGTGTTTCATGTGACTTATCTTAACTAGTAGTAATAGTAGTAGCCTACTAGTAATGGTAGATGTGGTCATCTAGGGGTTCAGCAAAGTCATTTTCCCAGCTATGTTTAATATTTGTTTTAGTATTATCGTTCCTTAAGCAAATGGTCATTCATATAATGTAAGTGTCTTACCTAGTGTGGCTGCTTTTACAATAAGGTCCTCAAGGATTTTAAGCTTTGCCCCACTTTTATAATATGGACTGGAGTTAAGATAACTTCTTATGTCTTCTTCCACCATTGCCTAAATATCAATGTATATTTTGAAGCAGACTATTTAGTATATTATAAAACAGTCCAATGCTTTTTCCTAAACACAAAGTTAGCATGGTGATAGTGTGAAGTCTAATAAAGGAATGTTAACCAATGCGTCGGCTGGCTGGCTAGCTAGCTAGCTAGCTGAGCTAACTTTGGGGTTTTGCCGCTTTAGCTAACTCGTTAAAATATCCATAGTTTTGATTTAACTACCTTGGCTTTCCGCTCATCTCGCCGCTTGTCAAACTCTTCGAATGTTATCCTCCCTTCCAGGTAGTCAATTAGCTCAGCGCTGAAACCAGACATCTCTGGCTGTTACTGTGTCAGTATCTCTGGCTGACTGAAGGCACAAGTAACGTTTCTTCAAACAAAATGGGTCATGTCACCTAGAGCAGTGAAATAATATAAACTGTTAAGAGAAAAAGAGACCCTCATTACTAACAGCTCATGGATGTATTATAACAGTGACGGCTACACTTGCAGTAAACACAAATCGCCCGCATGTCCTTCTTCTTCTACTACTTCAGGTTCTTCTTTTCGTTATTGGCGGTTGGCAAACCAACTTAAAGGTGCATTACCACCACCAACTGGACTGGAGTGTGAACGAGAAATATATTCAGGAAAATAAAAATAAAAATAAATCAGTTACCTGAAGGTAATAGATGGTGCTGGTTGTTGAGGTTATGGGTGGGGTCCGATATGATGAGGCTCCTTTTCCTGATGGTCTATTTGTCAACTATGGCTGTGAGAGTGGTCTGGGTTGTCCACTCATATTCATGGCTCTGTGTAGTTGATATATTTCACCTCACTGAGGGAACCAAACCATGCCAGTATGCTGAAGGTGAGGGTGGAGTAAATGACACAGTAGTAAAATGACTGGACTATTGATTTGTTTTACAAATCAAATTTCTTAAAGATGCAGTCGGTGTTACTTTTGGGTTTATTAACAATTTCCTCACTGAAAAAAGTAAAGTCTAATACAATTGCTAGGCATACCGTATATAATATATAGGCAATTGTTGTTTTAAAAAAGTCCCCCCTTGTTGCTCCCAAATGTTGTTTTTGTTTTCTCAAGCTGCTTTCGACTTGTAATTTTTAATTAATACCCCCTTTTTGTTTGATCTCTTTTTTTTCATTTGCACTGACATTTTTTTGTAGGCCTACCTATTGATGTATGACGGTCATCACCAGGAAGTCAACAGTCCCACCCCTCCTCCGAGAGACGTTCCGCAATTAAATTTCCCATTCATTTCTCTGTATTTAAAGAGTTTTAGACCATGCCTTAGGCTAACAAACTCCAACATGACTCAGAAGCGTACAACATATCATTTCGAGTGAAAAAACAAAGAGAAAATCCCCCAAAAATACAAGGTACAAGACTGTGTACATATTTTAATTTCTGTGAGAAGGAACTACTCATCTCTTAAACCACCGCTCACCACTGAAAAATATAATCGAAGACAACCGCGAAAGAGCCTCTTGAACAACTTCCAATCCTGCGACAGCCTTGCACACTTTTTCCTCCAAACATAGTCAATGTACAGTTAATAACAGTTCTTTTAGTAGTAATCATGTAAATAATAGTGTTTTGTGTAGGTATATTGAATTTTATATTTATCATCGTGTATATTGTGTGTGAAAGCGCAAAACTCACCACAACTTTGTAGGCCTTGTCCCTCAAGCTGGCCCTTACAAAACCCACAAGCTGTGGTACTGCAAGAGGAAACACAGAAGGAAAGGATTCAGCTCCTAGAAGAACAGCAGAAAAAAGAACTTGAACTTCAGAAGGGTGAACTGGAGAGACTAAAAGCAGAAAAGGAAGGTTTGAGCTCCCCTGATCACAACACTCGGGGGTCTCAACATGTGTCTCCCCTCTAACGTCAACAGTCATCCAGCAACCTGTAAGGTCAGCTGTTATCCAGCAACCTGTGTCTCCCCAGCAACCTGTGTCGCAGCCTGTTATCCAGCAGCCTATTAATATTCCCACAGCATTATTACCTCCACAGACAGATGTTTCATATCTTCATCAAGCAGTGCAAGAAACAATAGCCCTACACATTTTTCAGGCTTCTAGGATTTTGTTGCCTTCATGTTAATGGAAGCAGAAATTGCATGTAATCCAATGACCTTCGCTCATCAGAGTCACCTACAGAAAGGTGGTATCCTAAAGACAAAAATACTAAATCCAGTGTGTTGCTTACACAGACAATTAGAAATGTTGAAACCCAAGTGCACTCAAAGACAGGTTTAATGCCACCATGTATGTTCTGTCAAGACAGCAAACATCGGGTGAAAGACAGAAATGTGTAAAAGAAAAGAAGCTGTGTTATGGTTGCCAGGCCAAGCCAGGCCATAAAGCAAAGGACTGCCATCACAGACACTCAAATGACACCTGTAAGGGCAGACACCCAGCCTGTCACCACGATGACAGTTACACTAAAGCCACACCAGTGTCAGACTCAAATCATGGTACCACAGATGAAGCGGCTTCCACACTGTCACTTTTTGTGGATAATGAGGACCCATCTTCCAACACCTCCATGGCAGTGCCAGTTTGGGTTTCCTCCATCAGCAATCCAGGCACAGAAATGCTTGTTTACGCCCTGCTTGACACCCAGAGTGATTCAGTTTTCATCAACAAAGATGTCAGCCGGATCCTTCAAGCAAAGACTCATCCTGTAAGGCTAAAGTTCACAACCATGAAGGGACGAGCTAGTGGACAGTGAAAGGGTCTCAGGTCTCAGAATATGTGGTCACACTTTAAGAACTCTCATAGATCTCCCCCCTTGACTGTTTCGGATCCAGCTGGCAGATTCGTTATTTTACAAGCCTCGTTAATAGACCAAGACTTGATTCTTGTGAATTTCTATGGTCTTAATAATGATGACACAAACTTTTGTAATAATGTATTTTTATAATTCCTTCTCTACATAATAATTAGGGGTGATTTTAACTGCACCCTGGCCGCTCTTCAGGCATAGATCTAACTCATAACTCAAAATAATTCACCAGTTTATGCAGGAACTTATCCTAATTGATATTTAGAGAGTAGAAAACTCTGCAAAAAAGTTTTCTTGTCATTCACATAATACTCATTGATTACTTTCTTATGTCCAAATCGCTTACTCATAATGTTATTGCTTGTATTTACAAGAGTATTCTCATTTCTGACCATGCTATACTTCTGCTTAATTACTCAACTTCTTCTGCTGTGCCTAAAGCCACAGTGGTTACAAAATCCCAAATTCCTTGACTATGTTGGGCAAAATATTGATGACTATTTTCAGTTGAACACAACAGAAAAAGCTGCCTCAATGAGATGGGAAGCTTTCAAAGCTTTTATTAGGGGTAAAATGATGGGAAATACAAAAAATAAATCAAATAAACAATATCAGAATAGTCAACTGTCAATACAGAAAGAAAGTTTGGAGTGAGTGAAAAACTTTTAAGGGACTGGGGAAAATGTTACTCTTACTGTAATGAAGAAAACTAAGGAAGCTAATCACAGGGTGTAAGTAAGATGGCCAGAGCTAAAGCACAGATGGGTGCTTGAACAACTTGCTTCCGGGAGATGCTTGTCAACTGTGCAGTTACATCTCCACGCCCTAGTAGTTCTGTGTGCTATTGTGTAGTTGAATAACTGTTAATGTTTTACGTTAACATAACAGACCCCTACCGTATTCAGCTTGGTGTTCTGTGTGCTAAATGTCTGTTCTTGGTCTTGGATTTGGTGAAATACATTTCTAATTAAATGCAATTTATAGTCCAGTGTGACTTACTGTATACAGAGGGGCTCAAAATTTTGGGCACCCCGGGTTGTATTATTTTTGCATAAAGAAGCCAAGAAAAGATGGAAAATCTCCAAAGGGCATGTGACAAATCTGACATTCGTGTAATATGTCACAAAAATTTAGATTTTATTTCCATCATTTACAGTTTCAAAATAACAGAAAATTAAAAAATGGTGTCTGCAAAAGTTTGGGCAGAGTTAATACCTTGTACTGCCCTCTTGGCAAGTTTCACAGCTTGTAAACGCTTCTTGAAGCCAGCCAATTCTTGTTTGAGGTATCTTCGCCCATTCTTCCTTCCAAAAGTCTTCCAGTTCTTTGAGATTTCTGGGCTGTCTTTCACACACTTGTCTTTTAAGGTCTATCCATAGATTTTAAATTATGTTGAGGTCAGGAGATTGTGAAGGCCATGGTAAAACCTTCAGTTTACGCCTCTTGATGTAATCCATCGTGGATTTTGAGATTTGTTTAGGATCATTATCCATTTGTAGAAGCCATCCTCTCTTTAACTTCAGCTTTTTCACAGATGGCATCAAGTTAGCGTCCAAAATTTGCTGAAATTTTATTTTATCCATTTTTCCTTCTACTCGTGAAATGTTCCCTGGGCCACTGGCTGCAATACAACCCCAAAGCATAAGTGATCCACCCCATGCTTAACAGTTGGACAGAGGTTCTTTTCATTAGATTCTGTGCCCTTTCTTCTCCAAACGTACAGTACCTTTGCTCATTCCGGCCCAAACTTCTATTTTAACCTCATCGGTCCACAGAACTTGTTTCCACAATGCATCTGGCTTGTCTATATGTTCATTTGTAAACTTTAAACGCTGATTTTTGTGGTAGGGAGAGGTTTTCTTCTGATGACTCTTACAAGAAGGCCATATTTGTACAAGTATCTCTTTATGGTGGAATGGTGTAGCACAACTCAGTGTCTGCCAGGTCTTTCTGAATGGATCGTGCAGTCAAACATGGGTTTTGACTTGCTTTTCTCAAAATCCTGCGAGCTGTTCTGTCTGATATTTTTCTTGGTCTTCCAGATCTTGCTTTAACTTTGACTGTTCCTGATGACGGCCATTTCATAAGTATGTTCCAAACAGAGGATATTGGCATCCGAGAACGCTTTGCTATCTTCTTATAGCCTTCTCCTGCTTTGTGAGCGTCAGCTATTTTCAGTTTCAGTTTTTCTAGACAACTTCTTACAAGAGCCCATAGTGCTAATTGTTGGGAAAAGGTCAGATTAGTCTGGGCTTTTAAAACCTTAAGATTGACATCACCTGATTTTTCCAGACGATGTTTGAGAAGAATCCATGACGCTGTCAGGTCTCAGCTTTCCAAAGGAGTGCATGCTATAAACTCTGCAGGGAGCCCAAACTTTAGCAGACGGCATTTTTTAGTTTTCTGTTATTTTGAAAGTGTAAATGATAGAAATAAAATCTAACTTTTTGTGACACTTTACACGAATGTCTAATCAGTCATTTGATGCCTTTTGGAGATTTTTCCATCTTTTCTTGGCTTCTTAATGCACATTAATAAAATTTTTTACCTGGGGTGCCCAAAGTTTCGAGCCCCCCTGTACATGTTTTTTTCCTATTCAGAACGCATTTTTTGACTGATGCTATTTATACTCCAGGGCGACTTATAGTCTGGAAAATACGGTAATCTTTGCACTTACAATAGTAAGCGTAGCTGTCATCAGTTTAGGTCATCTGCATCCACCGTGTGTGTTTGTGTTTGTGTGCGTGTCAGTTGCGGGGGGAACTCAGCAGCCCTGCCCACTGCAGGAAGCCAACAGGATTGAAACAGCAGCCGCTTCAGTGAAAACCCATTGCAATGTACATTGATGCGAAAATGTATACAGGTTGGCAGGACGGTCTGACATGTTTTGCATGGTCTTTCACTATACATTCTCTTGGTAAATGTAAGATTGTCGAGTGACACAATAGACAGTTAAAGACATGGACCAAAAGCTCCCGTTGCCCTGGACGGAAACCAGTGAAAGATATTAGAACCCCTTTTCTGGTGCGTGCTGAGCATTACTGCGCAGCCTACAACTGTGCTTGAAGACGTAGATGTCATGTGAGCAACCTGTCAGTAGCAACCCGGTAGCAAACAAAGCACGTGAATTATTGTTTCTGTCGATAATGAGAAGGACTGCCTTGCACTCCTCAGTTCCAAATTATAAATGCAAGGACTCTCTTTAGGTGTTATAATGGGCCTGCATTCAGCTTTTCAACACTCTCTTTTTTCTATTCTCATCAGTACGACAGTTCTCCAAGGAGATTGTTAATAAAATAAACCTGTATAGTTCAGCATAAAGATGACTGTTGAAATTGACTGAATGCATCAAATACATTTTACTTTACAACCTCAGATCCTTAACTAAATACTTAGTAAATAGTAAAGTTAGGAATGCGTGGGAAAGCTTTATTGCAAGCAAAAGTGTCGCATACACAACCTTGCTTAAGTAAGAGTAACCAATGTATTATTAAATTGTAAAAGTGTATGAAAAGTGAGCAGTAGAGGTCCTTCAGTTAGGCTGTTTAATGTATCTGAACTGTGAACTCACTGTGTCAACTTCTAGTCAAATTGATTTCCTTTCCTAGGTAAATGCATCCATACCTTGCAATATGGGCAGATTCTGTTGCTCTTTCAGCCTGGGTCTCATTGGCGTCAGTGTCAGAAGCATCCGTGACACCCTGCTCTGTCCCAACATCACTGTTCCCATTGCCAGAGTCACCAATCTGATGACAAGAAGAACTTCTCACCTCGGTCTGAGTTGTGGATAGGGCTGGGCTTTTTGGGTTTTCTGGTTCAATGACCTCATCCTCCCGGCAAGCTGTTGGAGGCCAGCTGATGGAGTGTGAAGGTAGGGCGTTTCCAGTATGTTCTGCAGGGAATTCCTCATCCTCTGATACATAATCAGTGTATCATAATCAACTATCTTCAACAATCTCCAGAGGGGTAGAGTTCTGCTGACTGGAGGGCTTTTAGCCGATGCTGGATGTGGTTTGAGGAGATGAGGAGTCTAGATGACACTTTATTTGGTGACAACCTGACAGCCTTGTCTATTTGTTCATCTAAAACCGGGTGGACCTTCTTCTTCAGTAGTTTACGAAAGCAGCTCCACCACGGTGACTTCTGCTTTTGGATTTTGATGGTATGTTTATCCGTCAATCGGTCATCTTTACTCTCACAATCTGAATGTTTCTGTGTCTCAAATTGTATAAGGAGGGATTTCATTGCCCGGAGTACCAATATCTTTTTGCATGCTCTGTAACTTGAGAGCTTGCAGGTATCAGAACGGACAGGAGAGGATCCTCCACTCTGCGAGGCTTGTATGGTTTCATTAATCATTAATCGCTCTCATAATGGCCTCTGTGAATTTGGGTGTAATGCTAACAGAGGTGTCTGTACCAATCACTTCACAGTAAGCCTCGCTGAAAGTGGTTTTCAAACTCTGCTGAAGGGTTCCTCGGTGAAGACAAAGTTCTGGCCAACTGCCCCACATGCCTGGGAAGAGGTGGGACTCCTCCTGCTCCTGGGGGAGCAAATTGATTCATGGCTTGTGATAGAATATCAGTGATGGTCTCTATGACAGTGGTTCTCAACCGGTGGGGCTCCCGGGGGGGCGCGAGTAGACTACAGGATGGGAGGGGGAAAAACTGAAAAAAATAATAATATATATATATATATTTTTTTTTCAAAAGCTAAAATTTTAGCGATTTTTAATGGGTTTTTGGGGGGGACTTTTTGGTGTTTGAAAACCAAAAAGCACAATCACTGGCATTTTACCAAATTTTTCTCAACCCCGGTAAATGCCGTAAAGCCCCTCCCTCCAAAAGACTCATCGGAGAAACCTCGCCCCAAAAGGAAAACCACCCCTTTCATTCGGCAAGAGAATACCCCAAAACCCCCCTTCCCGCGCGCTCACTTCGATCCTTTTTTTTTTTAACAGAAACCAAAAGGAAAACCCCGGGCCGGGCCTTTGTATTTAATTTTTTGCCAAAAACCCTTCTCCGTCAGATATCAAACATAAACCCAATTAAAATCGAGATTTTCCCTGCCCCTTTTTCGTAGCTCGTCTTTACCCCATTTCCTTTTAAAAGCGAATCCCCCCCCAAAAATTAAAAGGGTCAAAAAAAACCAGCGGTGCCGCCGACATAAACAGCTTGGGGAAATTTCTCTAAACTGTTTTTAATTCAAAAAAATAACAAATAGCAAGGGGAGGTCTACCCCAGCCTTAATGACTACTGAAAGAAAAGGGGAAAAATCCCTCTTCGCTGGGTTTTCAAACGGACGGGTTTTTGGAAGAAAATTGGGGCCCTAGGGTGGCCGTGCTGAAAAAGGAGCGGCGGGACCCCCCTTAGGGGGTTCCGGGATCGAACAGTTTCCGGCTTGGACCTCTAGGGGGCCCTTTGGTCGGAAACCCGCGGCGGGGCCTCTAGGGGTTTTCCGGGGATCTGCCCCTCAGGGGCTGGACCTCAAACGGGGTCCGGGATCTGAAAACCCGCCCCCCCTTTTTAACCAAGCGGAGAAGCCGTCAGCCCCTAAATCCCCGAAAATTTCACTAAAGAACATTGCCACCCTGAAACGTCCAGTCAAACTGGACCGGGCCAGCGGGTTCCCCAAACCCTCGCCGACCCGGAAAACGAGGGAAAACTAAAAGCGCCGTAAACTTTTTTTACAACATTTTGGATGGGGGACGCCTTCCCCAAAAAAGCGGGGATTTTTTTAAATTACAAACTACCGATTGGTAGCCCAAATTTTTTTAAAAAAAATTTTTTCAACGTATTTTAAAGAGGTTTAAAAGACCCTTTTGCGGGGGTTTCGAGATCCTTTTTGTTTTCACAGAAAACGACCCTATAAATTGGATATGCAGGAACACCTTTTATTGAGGGTTTTTACTCGACAAAGGAACTCTTTAGCCCTTCCTGCCCCCCTTTTCGCCCTTTTTCTGGCATAAATTGATGCGGTACGCTGAACTTTTGGGACTTCGTTTTTGGGAAATTTTCCCCTTTTTCCCTTTCGGGGAAACCTTTTTGTGTGAGGCAAATTTCCCCCAAAAATACTGCAAAAAAAACAAATACCCACCCAAAATACTCAGGGGGTAGAGCGGTGCCTATGTACAAGTCTTGCCCCGACCAGGGGACCCGGGGTTTGAATCCGCCTGTGGCCCTTTTGCTGCCTGTCCTTCCCCCCCCCCCTTCCCCCTTTCAAACATCCCGTCACTCTACCCAAAAAAAATAAAAGGGAAAAAAAACGGAAAAAAATTTAAAAAAAAAAAACAAAATACCTTTCCCTGCACAACTCGAGGATGATTTGCGGCTATGTTTATCAAACATTGAGCCAAGAATTGAAGATCTTTGCAAGGCAAAGCAGGCTCAGGTCTCACATTAATATCACCAACCTGCAAGCTTCTTTAAAAAAATGCAGATGATGCCTACTATTAGACCTAGGATAATAATAATAATAATAAAGCATAAATTAATATCAGAGGTTTGGTGCCAATTCCCAATTATAGCAATAGCCTAGTAATAATAGGCCTACTGATGATGATGATGATGATAATAACAATAATAACAATAAAGCATGTAACCTCATATAAATATATAGCAATAGCCTAGTAATGATGATAGGCCTAATACTACTCATAATAATACTAATAATAATACTACTACTAATAATAATAATATCTGCAAGCTCACATTAGAAGTCTGGTACTACTGCCAATTATAAAATTAGCCTAGTAATGATAATAGGCATACCTACCGCTACTGATGATAATAATATTAATAATAATAATAATGTGGGCCTAAAAATAATAGCCTATCTATCTATCTATCTATCTATCTATCTATCTATCGTTCGTGGTGTGTGGGGCGTTGGGCACTAGGGCCCCAACTACAATGAACCAGCTTTGGGGGGGCCCAGCTTGCAAAAGGTTGAGAACCCCTGCTCTATGACAAGCCTCAGCACCTCTGCACAGTTGTGAGCCAGCTTGTCCTTCACATCAGTGTTATAAACACCTTTTCTTATTTCTCTCAGATCCCTTAAAAAGACAAAAACAGTGTAACAAAGCTAAATCACAAAACAAAAATGTATATAACAACTGTCAATCATATTCAAATGTTGGCAGGAGTTTCTATGAGAAAATGAAATAACCTACTCTTCAGTAAGGCTGTCAAAGAATCCCTTGATCATGGTATAGAAGACGTTTTTCAGGCCAACGAGGTGGGGTAATGCTGCTGCTCCATTGTCCTCTTGGAAACCCTCAGGATGTCTGTCCTGTTCTGAAGGTGGGAAGGAGCTGAGGGTGGATGGTTTTGAGGCTTCTTTCTCTTGTGGTGTGACATCCTTATCTGCCACATCCACCAGTTCCAGAGTGACACAAGTCAGGCCTGATTCCTCAGCAGCCTTGTTGTCCTCACTGGAGTGTATTGAAGCAGTGGTAGACGCCTCTTCAGAACAAGGAGAGACAGATTTTGAGTCACTGCTTTCTAACTTGACAGCATCATCCAAATCCTGTCCTGTTTTCAGCTTGACATTTTCCCTTGGTTTTGATCTGAAGAAGGTATTCCATGCAGATTTCATCTTCTTAAAGATCTTGCTTTCACGTCCGCCTGCAGATTTCTCATCTGTCCTGACAGAATTACAATACTTCTGTGTCACAGTCCCACAGACTTTTTTGTCGTCCTCCTATGAGGGTGAATCAATCTTGATGACACTCTCTGCTGTGACATCCTTGTCTGCCACATCCACCAGTTAGAGAGGGACAGAGTTCAGGTCTGCTTCTTCAGTAGTCTTGATGTCCTCATTGGAGCATATTGAGGCAGTCAGAGACACCTTTTCAGAACACGAGGGTGCATCCATCTCCATGTAGAATGGCACTTGTCTCAGATTAGTGTCTTTAGATGTCGAGTTGCTGCTGGCTGACCTGACGATCATATCTTTTTGTTCTGCTTCTGAATGTCTGAGCACTTCATAATGCTCCTCTGGCTGGGATGAGCCAGTGAGAGACAAAGTTGAGGAAATATGTACGCTCTCCTCTACTGTGATATCCTCATGCTCCCCCTCCAGATGGTCGGAGCTTAGGCCTTCAGGACACTGAGAGCCATCCAAATTCTCTTCTTCTGCCTTTTTTCAATTTGAAGTAGCGCTTCAATGCAGACTTCATCCTCTTAATGACCTTTCTGCCATGTGTGCTGCGATTTGTGGGTACATGATGTCCGTCTTGTCCTGTTGGGGCCTGTGTTAAATCCATCTCAGTGACCCGGTCTTTCTTTTTGTCTTTCACTGTCTCTCCTTTGTTCTCTGCAAATATTGGGCAGAGGCCAAAAAACCTTTTTAATTGCCGCTTCACCTTTTGGTTGGTGCGACTATCCACTGAGGATTTACCCTTATCATCATCCGTCTCTGACTTAGAGCGTTCCTCAGCCTTCCACCAGGAGATAGACTGCATCAGCCCGTTGATATTCCTAGAGGTCCGATCCAGTGTGTCTAAGATGAATATCCTGGCTATTTCAGAGATTACTGAGATAATTGATAAAGTTGAGGTGACAGTCTTCACACTTCCCCAGCTGGAGGGTCTGGAGGTAGAATCTGTCTCTCTCTTTTTGAAATGTTTTGCCTCCTTCTCCATTTTTTCTGGATCCAGTTTGGCATTCATATTCTGTTGGAAAAAAACATACAGTGGCAAAGTGTAAGAAACAGGTACTACTAGTACTAGTGTTGCCACAAAGCACATGTGGAGCAGTGTATATGTATAGTATAATATGATGTGTACATAATGTGAGCAGGGGAAGTACAATTTTACTGTTTGTTTAAAAATAACAAATTGGTTTTTTGGCTTCAATTCTACCTTCTAATACTTTTCACAATTGATATAATCTCATGAACATTGCTTTTTGGGTTTTTGGAGCATTTAGATTAATGCAATGTGTCATCATTTAAAAAGCTAGTGTGTATGTTTTGTATTTAAAATTTGAAAAAAATAACCAGTACTGGTAGCAGTGAAATTAACATTGTGCTGCAAAAATCAAAGATTCATTTTTTAAATTTAGTCGAAGTGGGTTAGAAGTAAAAAGCAGCCAAAAATACTCAGGTGATTTATACCTCTTTCTTCAGTTTGTTTTTTGTTCTTCTGCTTGTTGTCCTTGCAAGTGATGAATTTGAAGTGAAGTTTTTTTTTTTGTGGTTGAAATGTTCACAGTTCAAAGTCCAGGACTGAAGTGAGCTTCTATGAGAATTATGTGCATGAACCTGGGAAGTGGAACTGTGATGATGTCACAAAGAAATTCTGTTCTGTTCAACTTCATTATTCCACACACACGATACACGCACACACACATTCCATGCTCATACACTCACTCTTTACCTAGTAAATAAACACATGATACATAGTTCATAACACCTTATAATGTACAGTACAGTGTAATTAATGCACAGTATCTCCAACCATTAATGTAACTGATGGCATTAAGACATATTTTACATGAACTGTGTTACACACACATTACAAGAGAGGAAAATGGTCCGGTATCCTGGACTACCCACCGTCCCTCACTTGCTAGTTTGTGTTGCCAATCATACATCAGCCCTGTCTCCCACCGAAACAACTGCGTGGTTCTTTGAAGTGAAATGTAATTATTGCTGCGTGTGAGGGACCACGCAGTTAGGCATGAGGAGTCACAAGAGAAATTCAAAAAAGCAAGAGTTTTATTTCCCAAAAAATAATTACAACAAAATAAAGATAAAGCTCCGGGCCCTTAAAAGGAGGTCAAACAAACAGTAACAAAGGCTCAAACAGAAGAGACTCAAAAATACAACTGACCTCTAACAAAGAAACAAAGGGGACTTATATATTGGCTGATCAGACCAATTTAAAACACACAGGGGGAGACAAACAATAACTACAAACTAACTTCAGAAACAAATAATGACAAACCTACCTAAAAATGCATTCCAAATTACATATACTTTTATTTATCTTACTCTACAAAAATTACTTTTATATAAAATCTAAACCCCAGAATCCCTACAGCGAAAAGAAGCTACCCCCCTAGACATATCAAGCAGTGGTAGTGTCCAATTAGGCCACCTCCCCTATAAAGCTGGTCTTTCTCCAAGCACCACCATCTTTTAGCCATCAGACCTGAATCCCTTCCAGGTGTGGACTCCAACTGGTAAGCTCAAAAGAAAACCGGTTATATACAGTATGACCATCAAAAAGTAACTAATAGTGTGCGCTTGCTAAAAGATACTTTCTTCTAAATCAAATAAAGTATATGCATGTAAAATGAAACAGTGTCCTGTAAGTTATTTATAACTGAATAATGGTTGCAACAAATGAAGATGTATACACAAATCATATCAACTAAACCTAAGGAAAAATATAAGTGCTTGAGGTTACCGCTCTTAAGCTGGCTGTGTGGCCATGACTGTGGCCATCACACACCCCTCCCCTTCAGAGCTGCTGCTGGGCCAGCGAGAAAGATAGTCTGCTGTGGTGTTGAATTTACCAGGGATTACTGGACAGTAAACCGGAACGGCTGCATGGCAGGTACCACCTGGTGATTCGCCCATTGGTATACTTCATCCTCTCCAGCCACTGCAGTGCCTTATGGTCAGATTCTAAAGCAAACTCCCTGCCCATCAGGTAATACTTGAAAGAATCCATGCCCATTTGACTGCCAAGGCCTCCTTCTCCACTGTTGAGTAGCGAACCTCTCTGGGTAGAAGTTTCCGACTGATATATGCCACAGGATGGCGTTCTCCCTTGGGTCCCTGTAGAAGCACCGCCCCCACACCCCTCTCGGAGGCATCATCTGTAATATGAACAGTTTCTCAAAGTTCGGACTATGTAAAACAGGGCTCTTACTCAGAGATTTTTGATGTCTTTAAAAGCTGCCACTGCCTCCCCGACCACTGGACTTGTTGGGACATCTGGAGCCCGTCTTATCCGTTAATGGAGCAGCCCTGGCTGAGAAGTTAGGGATGAACCGATGGTAGAAGCCAGCCATCCCCAAAAAAGTTCTTAGCTGCTTCCTGGTCTGTGGTAGAGGACATGATTCAATTGCATGGATCTTTTGAACCTGAGGTTTAATTAACCCACCTCCAATGGTGAAACCCAGGTACTCAGTTTCCTTCTTGGCCAGGGCACATTTAGCTGGATTGATTGTCAAGCTGGCAGAATGTAGGCGGTCAAAGACCACTTTGAGATGCTCCACATGTTCCTCCCACGTTGTACTGTAGACAACAATATCATCAAGGTATGCACATGAAAATTCAGACAATCCATAGAGTACCTGGTCCATTAGTCTTTGAAATGTTGCTGGAGCCCCATGCAACCCAAATGAAACTGAAAAAGCCCCCAAGGAGTTCGGAAAGCTGTCAGTTCCTGAGACCGCTGGGTTAGGGGCACTTGCCAGTAACCCTTACAGAGGTCAATGGTAGTTAGATACTTTGCTTTTCCAAGGCGGTCAATGAGCTCATCAATTCGTGGGGTGGGGTAAGAGTCAAACTTTGAAATTGAGTTAAGATACCTGAAATCGATACAAAACCTTATTGTCCCATCCTTCTTCGGACCAGCACTACAGGATTGCACCACTCACTCTTAGATTGCTGAATTATCCCCAAAGACAACATGAGTCAACTTCCTTCTTCAGGGACACCAAGAGGCGCTCCGGAATCCTGTAACTCATACGTCTCACTGTTGCATCAGGTTTTAATACAATGTCATGTTCGACCAGCTTTGTGCGCCCTGGATATTCTGAAATAGTTTGAGTGAAGTAGAGTTTGTACCTGAGACTGCTGATCCTTTGACAGATGGCTCACATCAATCTCTGTGGACACTGGTAGGGCAGATACTGGTCATCTGCCTCCTCCTCTTCCTTTACAGCTTGAATCAGGAACACCTCAGCTCTTGGGACCCACTCCTTGAGGAGATCACATGAAGCACCCGGCTAGAACGCTGATGTCCTGGAGTGGAAACTCGATATGTGGTGGGTCCCAACTTTTTCTTAATCTCAAAAGGTCCCTGCCATTTTGCAAGTAGCTTACTGTCATTGGTTGGCAACATAACCAAAACTTTCTGGCCCGGTTGAAAGCCTCTCTGTCGTGCCAACTTGTCATACCAAGTCTTTTGGTGCTTTTGGGCTTCCATCATGTGTGTCTGGGCTAGTTTCCGCCATTTGCTGCAGTTTCTCTCTCATCTTGACAACATAGGAGATTACATTAATGGTCCCTCCCTTCCCCTGATCCTCTCCCCAAGTGTCCTTCAATAAGGCTAGAGGACCCCTTACCTCCACGACCATAGAGTAGTTCAAAAGGAGAAAAACCTGTGGAGTCTGAGGTACCTCCCTGTACGCAAAGAGGTAGGGAAGCCAGTGATCCCATCTGATCCAGTCTCATTCACAATTTACGGAGCATCTGCTTAAGAGTTTGATTGAAGCGCTCTGTCAGCCCATCTGTTTGCGGGTGGTAGGGTGTAGGCGCATACCCTTTATGCCAAGGAGTTGGTAGACCTGTTTTAAAAGTTTAGACATGAAATTAGTTCCTTGGTCTGTTAAAATTTCACAAGGGAAACCAACTCTTGAGAAAATTGCACCAGGGAAAAAGCCACAGTTTTTGCTTTAACTGATTTCAATGGGAAAACTTCTGGATGTTTGGTTGCATAGTCAGTTACTACCAACATGAAGCGGTTTCCTGTTTTACTTTTCTCCACCGGACCAACAATGTCCATCCCAAGACGCTCAAAGGGGATACTTATAACTGGGAGAGGTTGAAGTGGAGCTTTGGAGGGCCTTTTCATTGATGTCTTTTGGCACTGAGGGCAGCTTCTACAGAACTGGGCTATATCAGTTTGCAAACCTGGCCAGTAGAAATGGCGCTTAATACGAGCAATGGTCTTATGTTTACCCAAGTGGCCTGCCCAGGGAATGGAGTGACCCAAGGTAAGTACCATTTCTCGGGCCACCTGTGGGACCACTAGCCGCTTTACCCGGCCATTCTGATGGTAAAGAACACCGTTCTGTAGGACATACTCCTTTAGCTCATGGTTAGCGTTAGTCTCCTGCTTCCTTCCTCGTACTCTCTGCAAAAGGGTAGACAAAGTTGGATCATTTTCCTGCATTTGCATTATATTGGTAGGTATTTGAAAACCCAGGGGCATGTCTGGAGTAGCCTCAGCTGGTGATTGTATAGCCGTGCCCTGAAATTTGTCTTGCCTCCTTTGGCTACGAGTCTTGTGAGCTTTCCCGGGATATGTTTCAAATTCTGCATTATAGAAGGGCAAGGCACTGAGGGTTATGGGATCTGCATCCTCCTGCTTAGCTTGTGCTCTAGTGACAACATTACACTTTTGCACTGGCTTTATCAAATCATACAGTACTGGCAAATCTTCACCCAAAACTACAGGGAAAGGTAAGTGATCTGCAACTCCCACATTTAATAGATACATCTGACCCTCTATCTCTAGATAAATACCGGCAGTGGGATAATGCTTCTCATCACCATGCACACAGCAAATAGAGACAGTCTCCAGGGTACAGATCGCATTGGCTGGTACATATTTCCTCTGTACAAGGGTCTGAGTGCTACCAGTGTCAATCAGGGCTTTGAGGTTTTCCCCCTTGATTTTAACCCAAGCAGTTTTCATGGTGTGATTACCTTTGGGCTCAGGGTTAACACTATGGCGTGGAACAAAACACATCTGGGTCAGCTTAGCTGGATTCTTCGGGCACATTAATTTAACATGACCTTCCTGTCCACACAAGTAGCAAATGGGTGTTCTGTTAGGAGCTCTAGGTGGTGCACATTGGTTCCCCCTCATGGGAGGCTTACCCGCTCCTGGCGCTGACTTCTGTTGGTACTGAGGGGGTATGAGGCTGTGGTCATCCTTACCACCCATACTACTCCATGGCTGGCCTTTTTCCCGGGCAGTAACAAACACATCAGCCAGTGTGGCAGCTTCAGCAGCAGATTTTGGCCCATGCTCCTTTACCCAAACCTGAAGCTCAGGGGACAGCATTCTCAAGTATTGTTCCATAATCAGGATCTCACTGATTTCATTAAGTGTTTTACCTTGTGGTTGGATCCATTTTACATACAGCTCCTTAAGCCTCACATACAGCTCCTTGGGGCTCTCCTCAGGTTCCACACGGAGGGATCTGAACCTCTGCCTGTAGGTCTCAGGGTTAATATCATATTTTTTAAGAATAGCTGTTTTTACTTTATCATAGTCATGAGCATCATCGACATCCATATGCACATAGGCCCCTCTGGCCTTTCCAGTCAGCAGCGGGAGGAGGCGAAAAACCCAGTCCACTTTTGGCCACCGACATGCTGCTGCAATTCTCTCAAAGGTAATTAGAAAATGTTCAACATCATCATTTTCTGTTAATTTTTCAAGTCTTGGCTCATGAAGGGATCGAGACTGACCTGCTGAAGATATATGGGGGTGGAGCGACTCTGGAGAGGGTGAGGTTTGGGCCTTTGGATGATTCACAGTCAATTCATAGCCCTCAAAGGGATCTGGCACTGTGGAAGCAGGCTCTGGTACTGGAGATGTGCGAACCTCTACCTCCTGCTGCAGAAGACGAAACTGATGCTGTAGTGCTTTGAACTGGTACTCCTGACGGTTTGCTTCATCTCTCAATCTTGCTTCCTGGGCCTCCTGTTGACCCAAAAATTGCCGCATGATCCCTGCCAGGTCACTTAGCGTTGGCTCTCTGCCATCTTCACCCTCAGCGCTTGATGCTCCATATAGTGCTTCACCTTCCATTATATCCTCACCGTCCACCCGATGTCCTCTCTCCATATGGGTTGCCTCAGTCTCTTTATTTGCTATCTGGCCGCCTCTTGTCACTCTCCCTCCTGGCATGCTTCACCAAGTGGAGAAAAACAAAAATGGCGGAATACAAAACAAACAACCTTGTACTCCTCAACTGGCTTATCCCACCACTGCCACCAATGTGAGGACCACGCAGTTAGGCATGAGGAGTCACAAGAGAATTCAAAAAGCAAGAGTTTTTATTTCCCAAAAATAATTACAACAAATAAAGATAAGCTCCGGGCCCTTAAAGAGGTCAAACAAACAGTAACAAAGGCTCAAACAGAGAGACTCAAAAATACAACTGACCTCTAACAAAGAAACAAAGGGGACTTATATATTGGCTGATCAGACCAATTTAAACACCAGGGGGAGACAAACAATAACTACCATCTAACTTCAGAAACAAATACTGACAAACCTACCTAAAAATGCATTCCAAATTACATATACTTTTATTTATCTTAACTCTACAAAAATTACTTTATATAAAATCTAAACCCCAGAATCCCTACAGCGAAAAGAAGCTACCCCCCTAGACATATCAAGCAGTGGTAGTGTCCAATTAGGCCACCTCCCCTATAAAGCTGGTCTTTCTCCAAGCACCACCTCTTTTAAGCCATCAGACCTGAATCCCTTCCAGGTGTGGACTCCAACTGGTAAGCTCAAAAGAAAAACCGGTTATATAACAGTATGACCATCAAAAAGTAACTAATAGTGTGCGCTTGCTAAAAGATACTTTCTTCTAAATCAAATAAAGTATAATGCATGTAAAATGAAACAAGTGTCCTGTAAGTTATTTATAACTGAATAAATGGTTGCAACAAATGAAGATGTATACACAAAATCATATCAACTAAACCTAAGGAAAAATATAAGTGCTTGAGGTTACCGCTCTTAAACTGGCTGTGTGGCCATGACTGTGGCCATCACACTGCGGCACTTCTCACGAACACTGCATGTGTGCGTCTACACCTTTTTATTTTATTTTATTTTATCTTTTTATTTTTTATATTCCTTTGAACGTCTATGTGTGTGTGTGCTTGTGTGTGTGTATGTGTGTGTACATACACCTCACCATCAAAACTCCCTCTGCTGAACATGACAGAACAGATAGGGAGAAAGAGCAAGCTGCTCAACCCTGCTTTCATCTTCTCCCCCTTTTTACTGCCTGAGAACTGAGCTCTGATACATAAAAAATCATCACGTATGTATGTATGTATGAGAGACATTTCATATTTCATGCTACTGACGATTGTAGGAGTTATTATTTTGTTTGCATCCAAGTGTTGTGTGACAAAGCAGCACTTGTGTGTGAAGGACAGTGTTTGTCTGGTGTGGTTGAATGCTGTTTGACATTTTTTGGAAGCAACTTTGATGACTTGACAGATTGTATGTGAGTGACACGCTGGTGTGTCTGCTTTCATTTAAATGTGTTAACACTCATTGATGCTAACACTGACTGATGGTTTTTGGTGAGAAAATGAGCCAGCGTTTGTATGTGTATGTGCTGTGTTCTCATGAAGCTATGCTCAGCAAGCAGCAAGCACCTGTATCTTCTTGATGGAGACATAAAATGAAATAAGCTAATGAGCCAACATAATAATAACCCATCATCACGCAGACAGAAAAAGTACACCTTTGCAAAGGATCTTAAGGAACATGTTCTGCTTTTGAGAAATAGTTCTCAAATAAAGAAACTCCAAGTCTTTTAGTTACAACATTTCTAATTAATTTATGCTGTATGTTTCCTGCGGTACACACATTAAAGAAGTATACACTTAAATAGCCACCACACCTCACACAGCAGAGGAATATACAAATATTGAACATTTCTGGTTATGTTATCTTCTGTATTAATACCTATTTACAAGTCCAATATATAACACTGACAGCTAGCGTTCAAAATGGTGATTGCAGTCCAAATTGAAAATACTGGAGAGAGTCGTGTCCCCTGGCCACTCCTACCCAGCAGAGTTCAAATTGTGGGACTAATAAAGGATACATTCATCTTAATTAATTAATCTTAATCTTAAAAAGTCTGCAAGCTCGTGGCCCCAGTCACTGTCTGTCGGCTACGGCTGCTGAACTGAAGCAGGGGAAGAATTTCGGCAGCAGGGAGATTTTCAGGAATAGCTACTACTTTCCAGACCTCGTTATACAGCTTGTCTATACAATGCACTGTATGTTACAAATTACTGTTGTATGACACAAAGTGTGAATCTTCTAACCGTTGATTTCCCGCAACTGCGGAACAGCTGTGCTGCGTGTCGGCTCCGTGCTCTGCTGTCAGTCAACACCAACCATGAGTGACAGCTGAGTCACGAGGACCCACGAGATCTCGCAAATTCACGTATCATCGCGCAATACAACAGGATGTAGTAATTTTGGGATGTTTCTCTGCAAATATGTGGACGGTCTACTAGCCCAATGCAACCGCTAACGTTAACATTTATTAGCTAGCTTGCTTATTCCACTTGACACAAAATGAGCCTAACAAAGTTGTCAGTCATCTGGTGATGGCATCGGTCGGTGTAATTTTGCGTCTGTCTCAGGAAGGAGGTTTCACAAACTCTGAGTCTAACCCTGATCTCTGAGTTGATTTATCCTGAGATGGGAGTTTTTGGTTCCAGAACAGCTGATTTGAGTTGGTTCAATCAATTTGGAGTAGGTTCAGTCAGAGTTAAGCACGTGCACCACCATGAGTAAAATGCAGCATGAATGGATATGAATACAGTATATACACACAGTAGATATTGCATTTATATTGTTTATAAATACAATGCAATGGTAAAAATGTAACCAGTGGTTCTGAACCTTTTGACTGGTGACCCCTTTCAAATATGCAGTGTTAGTCACATTTTATCTGCATGTACTGCAAATCTGAAGAGAATTTCTTGAAAGTCTAAAAGGAAATATTAATATAAGTGCTCTTCCATTTGCTATGTATTGTTTTCCTTACGTTACGACCTTTAGCTCAGTAATAATGTAACATCTGTGTTGTTGTAAAGTGGCTTTGCCTACCAGGTGACATGGGGAAGTTGAAGTTCCCTAGAGAGATAAGGATGCATTTATGTTGAGGAAGCTTTTGATTTGTAAATGAGTTAATTAATTAACGAATGTTTGACATTCAAATCATCTGAGGTTATTTACATTCCTCCTGTACCTCATGTGTTATAAAATGGCAAGACATGGTATAGATTACATTAATCATGGAGGTTTCTCATATTTGAAGCAAGCTGAGGCCAATGACCTGCAAATATGTTTTCTGTGAGTATTATCTTTGAATTGTTTGAAAGCTAGAATTAGAATTAGCGGGATTAAAGTATTTAATCAGACTGGACGCACCAATCTCATGTTATTTATCATTTATCATTGCCATTACCTGTGCTGTGTGAAGAGTTTGATTTGGTTAGTATTCAAGACTGTTAATCCAATTTGCCCAACAGCATTTTTCATTTATTCATAAGGCAAGGCAGCTTTGTTTGTAAAGCACATTTCAGCAACAGGGCAATTCAAAGTGCTTTACACAAAAACAGTTAAAAACAGTTAAAAAATAAAAACAGATAAAACACAAGAATAAACCGGTGAAAAGTAAAAACAGATAAAACACAAGAATAAAAGTTACAGTTCAGTATAAGAAATTAAACATTAAAGAAATGAACAACCATTTAAAGGGGCAGATGTGGCTCAGTGGTAGAGCGGTTGCCTGCCAATTAGAAGGTTGGTGGTTCAATCCCTGGTCCTGCAGTCCCATGTCGAAGTGTCCTTGGGCAAGATGCTGAACCCCAAGTTGCCCCCGATGCCTGGACGGCCATCGGATGCACATGATGCCATGGTAGGGCTACAATATGCCAGGCAGTTACAGGACCGATTGGAGACGGCCCACAGCTTCGCAAGGGACGAATCACAGCAGGCAAGGGTCCGTCAGGACTTCCAGGCTGGGGATTTTGCCTGAATGAATGGACACAACAGAGTTAAGGGCTGCCGCCCTAAGTTGGACAGCACATGGATTGCTATGTGGTCCAGAGGGTGGGCCAGGTTGTGTACTGCGTCAAACTGGCTCCAAGAGGACGCACAGTGGTTCTACACCAGGATAGGATGGCACTGTACAGAGGGATCCAGGAAGATGTTGTCCTAGTTCAGCTGATTGGTCAGGTTCAGAAAGGGGAAGGGGAAGGAGGGCGATGGGAAGTGAGGTATAAGCGGAGAGGATGGGAGTCAGGTGCTAAGGAAAGGAAGCTAACTTACCTGTTACTTTTTGCTGTTTTGGGCACTCTTCCAACCCTGTTATTAGCCTGTGTTGTAGGGTAATAAAACCAGGTCTTCTAATTCACGTCAGCCACTGTCTCTTCGTCATTCAGCTAGTAAGCCAGCCGTGCGGCAGAGCCACGAGCACTACAATATATACAATATATGCTCTACCAGAACACCAGTAAAATTCTACTTATGTATTTTAATGTAATGTGTACGTTTACTTTTTGATACATTTCGCTAATACCACTGTACTGTATGTTTTTTAATTTATAGATGCAATTTGTAATTCATGTAAGTGCACTTGATTTTTTTTTAAATTTTAGCTTCACATCAAGTATGCTTTACACAACATGTTTGGCGTTGTTATTCATTGTTCTTTACTGCAATGTCACAAAGTTTTTTTCCATATGAAAATGTAGCTCAAGCCTACGTAATTAAAAAATTGAATATGACATGTTTGTTTTGTCATGTACATACTGGTCATTTACGTCAAAGCTGCTTTCCATTTCATTCAGATCCAGAGTAGTGTGGAAACTGCTGCTGTTCAAAGACTCGTGCTTGACGTATTCTGTATTATCTTTTTACCATGCAAAAGTGGTGGGTGTGGTTTCGTCCTGGCTGCTACTTCCCCATTTTCCTTTCAGTGTATCCTGCACATCAGCAAACTCTGATGCCTCTCCTTCATCAAGCTCACATTTTTAGTGTCCTGCATGGTCTGGACCTTCCAAACTGTGTGATGACTGCACCTGAAGCATAGTGAGTACACATTACAATCTTAACCTGAACTACTTCATCCAACAAAAACAGTACTTGTGCAGGAATTTGCATTTGGTTGTATTAGTTTATAGAATCTTTCATGCTTTTTGCCTTTTTTATCATAATCTCTAAGGGACTGTGTAAACATTATTAGTGGGGAGGCGGTGTGAGAAAAGGGTTATGTATCTTGTATTTTTATGTTGTAACAGGTTACAATGTTTAAATGTCTTGTTTATTCAATATATGCAAATATTTGGCATGTTTGCTTGATTCTGTTTCAATCGATTGACTCATCGAATAATCTTATAATAAATAATCAGAACTCAGCTTGTTACTTGTTACTAATGATTGAAGCAAAAACATTAATGGCACAGAAGCCCCTCAGCCACTACCGAGCTGCATGTCCCCCGCTGGCTTATGTGGTGATAACTGTTTATTTAAAAGTTCTTGGTTTAAAAATAGGAAGTTGCTTGTAAACAGAGCACACATTTATATGTGTATCACGTTTTTGGTAATTAATAAATTAATTACTAATTAATGGGGGCATAGGAGGTACCGCAGTCCGAGAGCAAATAGTCCAATTAATCTGACTATTCAAGTAAAAAATAATCTGTTTGGATTGCACTTTATTCTTGACCGCACTATTTCAATTTAAATATGGATATTTATACTTTATACTCTTTCCTAACTGTATGTATCTAGTATCTAGATTTTTATATTTTTCTGTTTTTTAGACGTTATATTTTTATATTTAGCACTCTGCACACCCATAGAAGCATTTATTTATTTTATTTCATATAACTAATAACTTGACTTTTCCACAGTGTTTTTAATTGTTTCTGTGCTGTATTCTTTTAAGCTGTGAACTTTGCACATAATTTCGTACTACAGTGTACTGTGGTATGACAATAAAGAAATCTTGAATCTTGAATCTTGAATGTGTGCACAGCAACATGTAGCAGGTTGGGTTTAAATATTAGTGTGTGTAAATAGTGAACATTTGGGCCTGTGTGTGTCATTGTTGTCCTTATCAGGAACAATTTTCACCGCTCAGTTGGTCAGCACAGAGGCCACAGGCTGAGCTTCACAACAACCTGTTTCTCTGTACTTTCACATCTGCTTCTTCTCTTCAGATAAATTCAGTCCGCGTAATCAAGGTTAAAACTAGAATCTTCTGTCTCAGTCAGCAGAACAAATAAAGGGGAAGATTTGTACACCTCTTACATGTAGTTTGTTTACAAATTGTTAAAATGCTACTTAACAGGCTAAATGTCTCCTCTTATATCCAGGTTTTCAATGACTGTGGAGTCTCGGTCTCCCTTTCATCATGAATGTGACTCCTGGCTCTTGCACAGCAGAAATGCCGTATGGATACCAACCCCGTCTGAAAGGGCTATACATCGCCACTGAGCTCATCATTGCAGTGCTGACCATAATAGGAAACTTACTGGTTTGTCTGGCTGTCACCCGCAACAAAAAACTTCGTACTGTCACCAATTACTTCTTGGTGAGGAAATTTGTTTCTTCTATCCCAATCTGAAATGTGAAATTCTTATCATACAAACCTGTAGTTTGGGAAAACTACAAGCAGATATCTAAGGACCTAAAGTATGTTTTACTCTGTATGCATGTGTTTGAAGGTATCATTGGCAGTGGCGGACATCCTGGTGGGTTTGGTGGGTATTCCCTGTGCAGTGCTGACAGACCTAGGTCAACCTCACCATAACCTGCCCCTCTGCCTGTTGCTGCTTAGCATCCTGATGGTGCTCACACAGGTAGGAACATTTACCCAGTGGGTTTGGTGAGGATTTCTGCAGGCCACCAGCACCACTCATACATAACCTGCAATGTATGTCCATATTCTCGACGTTCCACTTGTGGCATTGTTCTGGTGCTGCAGGATATTCCATTGGATTCATGTTGATGAATTTTAAACTCTGATACATTTATAAGGACTATGTTTTACTGCACCTCAGATCTCTGCATGCCGTACATTTTATCTGTCCAATCTGAGTTTTCTCGCATGACTAAAAACAACATTTCCAGTACACGTTCCATTAAAACAAGTTCCTTCCCGAGGCTATTTTGCAGCAGCTCCATGCCCATGACAATTGTGATTGTTTGCAAGCACAATTGCTGTATGTATATCTCTTAAAAAATGCTCCTTTCTCCTCCAGAGCTCCATTCTGAGTCTGTTAGCAGTAGCAGCGGAGCGTTACGTGGCCATCCTACTACCATTTCAGTACCAGCGTGTCATGAGCCCCAGGAACGCCCAGCTGGCCCTGCTGGTCACGTGGGGCCTGGGAGCCATCTCCGGCTCTGTTCCGCTTATGGACTGGAAAAGACAACCAGCAGGCTCTGAGTAAGAGAATGGGGAGTTGAGATGAGATGGACATATGTATGTACGTATGGATGGATGAATGGATGGATGAGGAACAGACTAACCATGTAAATGAAAGAGTTAATGGTAAAAAGACTGCGTAAAAAAGGGCCATACCCACCACTGAGGTCCCAGAGGTCTGGTTTTGTGCCAGGTTTTGCATGACTGCTGAAGAACGGTGTGACAGTTACTGAGGCGTTGTATGCTCTCTTTGTCGAGGGCCATCGCCTTTTGTGCCTTCCCCTCAGTAACCCCTGGTTCTGCTATGCCCTCTTCTGCTGTAAGGCAACACCCATTACCGTTAGCGGAGCGCATGTTTGGTCTATTCTAAAAGGAGTTACTTAGAAACTTCCCTGATTCCTAAGAATTAAATTCTCAATCCACATACGTGTGATTTTCTAATTTAGCCTTAAATTTCTTCTTTTTTTTTACAAGAGACACACATGCCCTTGCTAAAAAAAAGGTCCTCGCCCAGATCAGGGAACCCCAAGGTGAGGCAAGAGGCCTTTTGATTTTACCCCAGACGTCCCCTAATGACGGGCCATGGTCCCGGTGTATGAATAGCACTGCCCGAGGGAATCTTTACAACCAATGATTTTATCTTTAGTACTCAAGTGTTGGCCATTCCTCTTAGGGTCACCGGAGGTCCCCTCCTTCTCAAGGGTGCCCCCTAGCCTTTCCTGGTCGCCAACCTGAGAGAGGTGAGGTGCTCGGTGGCTCTGATTAGCCAAGCGGGTGGGGAAATGCACTCCCACTAGGAGATAACAGGAGGGTAGGAACTCGCCCTTGCAGTTAAAGAGAAGTCTTAACTGCCCCCGCAAGGAGGGTAGCCTCTGCCCGGCTGATAGTGGTAAGAGAGAGAAAAAGAGAGACTAGTCAAAATCAAAGAATTCAAATCCTTTGGTCCCCTAGCTCACAACGAGCTCAGGTATTTTTTATTATTAAAAGAGAAAAAAATTACAAGCGTACAAAGATAACCGGTCACAAGAAACTTACAATTTCCTTTTTTAAATCTGACATTCATACATAACTGAATGTACAGCGTTATGTTAAGGTAAAACAATGCAAAGAGGGGGCACAGGAAACTTAAAGGATAAGCTAACATCCTTACTTAACTGAAAATGGGCCCCTTTCTCTGTCAGTATTTTCCCACTAATTCAATGGTCATAGCATGGTATCTACTTTACATAATATAGTTTTAGATGTTTTGGGTTTTCAAGTGAACCTCAGTTCAACATCCTCCTTTGAAAATACAAAAATTGCAATGTTCAAACTTTATTATGATCCAGGATGATAGCCAGTGGGTCACAATTACTGTAAGTGAGTATCAAGAACCAGTTGTTGGTTTATCGTCGGAGAAGAGATGACTTTTCTTCATCTCCAAAGTCGGGGAGGAAGACAGGCATGGTGGAAACAGAGGGGTCTCCACTGGCTGGTCCTTTTCTGCCTCTTCCACCAGTCTTTCTTTCAGGAGCATTTGCTACCACCATGGAGTTGGTAATCATGGTATTGATGAGTGGGGTGAGGCCCTTACTGCATTCTGGCTTTTTGTTGAGCTGGGTTGGAGGAAGTTGAACTCTCAGCGAGGAGTAGTCAGTGGTGAGCTCACTTCTACAGTCACTGGTCACTACAGTCACTGGTTTCTGGCCCTTCATCCTTGGTTGGAGCAAAAGTCTAGACGTGAATATCCCATGACTGGTAACTGACTTCTCTTTTACCGAACCTAGCTTTTCCAGTATTAAGGAATATCCATTGGGGTCCCTTGTCTGGATCAGACTGGGTAGGCAATAGAGAAAAGCATGGTTCCATTATTACATATGGTTAAAATTTCATTATAACTTGGTTACCGCAAGATCATACATCGTTCTAACCCTTCTTATTGGTCTGGAGATGTCTGGTGATCTCTCCTCTAGGTTTTGGGGTTTTTTGACACACCAAACACACTGTTAACAGACATGGTGTGCATTAGTATACTGGTAAGATCAGTCCTAATATCTCTTGGATAAAAATAACCAATAGATAATAACTAACCAGAGTATTTTAGCAAATATTTTGCAGAACCGAACACACACAGACACACACACACAGACACACACACACACACACACACCACACACACACACACACACACACACACACACACACACACACACACACACACACACACACACACACACACCACACACACACACACACACACACACAATAATAGCAGACGTCCATGTTTGTACTGCTTGTACTGTTCTATTGAATGGATGTACTGTTCTATTGAAAATATCAAAAGAGAGAAGTGGTCTCCATCGGTGTTTTGGCAAACGTACCTGGGCAAGTTGGAAACTGGAATCAGCCTCAAATACAGTCCTAATTTTTTTTTCTTCAGTAACATGGAGGTCCTTCGAGCCGTAATCTAAGCTTTACGCCAGGATGGAGATGGAACAGTACAGTGGTGGAGCACGTCCAAAGAGGGATAGACAGTCACCACGTCATCTGGATGACTACAAAGTGGACTGTCCTAGCCACAGACCACACGCTACATGTTACTTAAGCACAGTGCAGTACAAACATGGGCGAGAAGAGGATGGGTATAAGCCACTGGAGGGAGCAGTCAAGATGACATCTCTCACTCCTCATCCCTCCAACCTTTATCCACTCAGGTGGAATACAGAGAAGAATGAGCAGTATAGCTCCAACAGCATTCCCAGGGAGCTGGTGGGAATTAGGGAGCAGAACACACGTCTTCACAAACCCCAGCTAGCCTTCCATCAGGACCTTGAGCAGCTTCACTCACTCAAAGATGACATGAAGATTATGATGGAGACATTGTGCAGCCTCAAGGAAGCAAAGTCAGTTGCTATTAGTTCCACCCCCATTAGGTCAGTTCCAGGTGAGTGGCCCAACTACATTCCTCCAACTGTCAACATCATGCCCTCAGCAGACGAGGAATATGAAGAGGAGCGGCCAGAACCACGAACACCACTCTGGCCTGAGTCTGATGAACAGCCCCAAAGAGATGTGGTCAACCACTTGGACAGGGTAATGCACAAGATCAAGAACATCAGGCTCAATACCACGTTTGGTGCGTGAAGGCCATTTTGAGCATTTATCGGTGAACAAAGAAATTGTTGTAACTTCAGTGTACATTGTCCAATTTGGCCAAATTTCTCACAGTTGATAAGGGTCCAAGCCTGAGGACATATACATGACAAACGTCATCCAATTTACATGAAACTTAAATGCGTAGCCTACATTTCATACACCTAAACTTTAACCACACCTACTTACTCAGACCATGCCCTTTTCATTACATTTGAACCAATTAAGATAGACCCTTGTGTGAAGGGGGCGTGGCTTATGGATGGGGTCGGGTCAAACCATCAGCAATGATCAAGGAACTCTCTGCTGAGTTCAATGATACCTCACACAAGGGTCTACCTTAAACGGTTCAAATGTCAAAGGGGCACTCAGGACACTGAGTAAGTGGGCACAGTTAAAGTATAGGGGTGGTTAGCGCTCCACCAATCAGATTGGTCATTGAGTCCGACTGCCTACCTACTAATTCAACATGTCAAATTGGCCAAAATGAAGGCTGACAGCTCCTCCAGCTGACAACGGCACGGAACACATCAAACAGACTCAATCACTGACCTTGCCAGACTGTCCGATGGCTGATAATCAGGTTAGTGTGTCAGCACCTTAAGTGTTTTTTTTTTTTAAGTTTGATGCGTACACTGATAAAAACACCCAGATAACTTGACAGGTCATCCTGTGACATTCTTTGCTTAAGCTCTGCTTCAGCGAGTCTGATTCCACTTTCCAGCTCCAACAGTGCTCCAGCACCCCTCAAAATGAAGCTGTATAATGTGCTCCCTGATCACAGCCTTTAAGGCCTCCCATACCACCCACAATGACACCGAAGACCAACCGATTGCCAAGTAATTTTTTAGCTCAGATCTAAGCCATTCTATGTTTTCTGGATCCTGTAAAAGGAAGGAGTTAAGGCACCACCTATAAGAGCACCTTCTCTTACTTTGAGGCAGCAGGTCTAGGCACACCCACGCATGGTCAGAGATTAGATTTAGAAAATCTTTTTACGTTGTTCTCTCCTTTGCTTTATCATCCTGTTTTTCCCGCTCTGCCACCTCAAAACTATCAACCTAACTCTTAACCTTATTCATTCTGGTGACCAGGCCGGATAGTGTTGACTCCATTGAAACAATGGAGCGGAAAATTCCTTCAGACCTTCTAACTCAGCTGAGATTTTCTTTAATGCTGCAAATATTTTCTAAAATCTGCCAGCTTGTTGCTTTTCTGCCACCGCAGCAGCAGTGCCAGTTTCACACCTTTCTGCCACGCCCTAACTACAGAAAATATGCTGCTTAATATCTCCACCGGCCGTTTACTTTCCAGAATGTTTCTCGTCCCAGCTGTAACCAAATAAATACGGCAGTGCACTTTACAGAGCTGTCCTTCTCCAAACTATTTTGCCATTGGGTCACGTGACACTACATGATTGTGAGTAATAATATCTTGTATGTGTATGTCAAACAGTCTTTTTAATTTATTCAAAAGTGAACACCACATCTGCAGCCAGTGCAAGACAAAACATTACATTAGCAATGAGGCAGATCCTTTATTTTGAAGATTACAGAGCAAACATGGCCTAATTGATAGAACAGACTAGCCAATCAAAAGCAAGGAAGAGCTTAAGGCCCACCCACCAATTGTTTTGTCATAAGAAGCAAAAGATCAAGCTGAATTTTTGTTTTGTCATTTTGCCAGTTTCTAGTCTCTGTCTGTGTCAGTTGTGATGAAAAAGCAAATGCTTAAAATATACCTTGGTTACAAGCTACCCCTACACATTAGCATTTTAATTTGCAAGGTTATCTTACATACACGGCAACAATTGACCCTGCGTTTGCTTTCTTCACAGACAGACAAAAATTAAAAGACAGTCAGTCCAAGCTGAGCTTTGGAAAGTGAAAGGATGGACAAGACGAGGAGACTGAGAGTAAAAGATAGAAAGTGATGGAGATGAGATAGAAAGAGCAGGTACTGCCTTGTGCTCAGGCTATGATTACCATGATGTCCATTTTCTGTTCTACACAAAAACACAACAATACTGTCGCCTAGCATAATTATTATGTACTCATATTTATGTAGTTATGATGGTTTAAATATAGTATTGTAAAATAGAAATTTTGCTCACATTTACATACGTTTTGAGACACAATTCAAATCCCAAATGATACAAACACAAAGATAAAATAAATAAGGTTTAGAAATTAAATTTTACTGAATTATTATTTACAATATTTACACACACACACGCAGGAGAGAACAGTGAAAAGTCACGGCAAAAGGTGTCCCTTTCTCAGGAAATACATAGGATAAGATAGATGGTCATGATTCGATTTCAGTGGTGTCTGTAGTGTGAAATTCCTACGGTGGCCCAGGGAGGCCACAATACACAACATTAAGAAAACGCACACAAATAGACAACAACATGCAACAATAAGATTTGTAAACCCTGTCGTACGGCAATGCAAGCACCTGCATTAATGGAGGATGGATGGAAATAGCATGTGTATGGACAGTAAAATGAAAAGGTGAATGAATGAATGGAAAGATTGTAGGAGTGAAATAAATTAAGTCTGGAAAATAGCATGTAATATGTGTGGATATATACAGCATATTTATATTTGTCCATGTAATTCCAGCTACTGTATCTTCACTTGTGTGGTGGACATGAGCTACATGGTCTACTTCAACTTCTTCTGTTGCTTCCTGGTGCCGCTGGTGGCCATGTTCATCATCTACGGCCACATCTTCCTCACCGTCCGTCACCAGCTTAGACGCATCGCTGTGGCCAGGGGAACCGCAGAGGACACAAGAGCTGCTGGCATAGGGAGCACTAGTACAGAGGACACTGGGAGTTCTGCTGCTGGGGAAACCACAAGAGGTCTAGCAGACATTGGGACAGGAAAAGGAACCAGCAAACAAGCCAAGGAAAAGACAGGAAAATGTAAGGAAGTAGAGCGTGGCACTGGATCTCTCATTGAAACTGAGACTACTGCTGTCGTTGCAAAGCCGAGTCTCCGGATTGCCTCAGCTGACTCTACCAGCTCCGGCTCTGCTCCTGGTGACCCCCCTCAAGTAGCGTCCAACAAGGCCAAATCCAACCTTCGCACACGTAAGGAGGTGCATAAGGCCACCTCCCTCTTCCTGGTCCTGTTTCTCTTTATGGTGTGCTGGATGCCAATCCACCTCATTAACTGCGTCCTGCTATTCTGCCCACAGTGTGAGGTGCCCATGTGGCTCACACTAGCAGCTATTTTGCTTTCCCACACCAACTCGGCCCTCAACCCTATCCTGTACGCGTACAGGATGAGGTCATTCCGACACACTCTCATAGGAATGTGGAGAGGAATGTGGAGTGTTAGGCCAAAACCCCAGTAGATCAGGACTGTCGGTAGGACCGGTGAATGAATTAACGCCGCTCTAGGCCAAACACAATTGTGCCGCCCCTTTATTTATCATGTACAACAGGCTTCACCAACACTAGCACACAGCCAAAATACGCCATGAGCAACAACACAAATGGCAATATCTACACATCACGCAAATAGACAAGTGCAGCGCACAGTATCAACACTTATAAGTAGGCCGACGCAACGCATGATGCGTATGCGTATATGTCAATGACAATGTTACCAGGTCTGCAGCATAGTTAACCAAACAGGGTCCAAACCCCTTTACAGCAGAATTTTGACAGCACAGCTGTTTTCCTAATAATCAAATTAAAATGCATCTAGATAGCAACTGTAAAAATAAATCTTGTATGTAAGACCCTCGGACACACACGTATAGCCTACACATATGCACAAGGGCGCAGCAAGGCGCATATCACCAGGCAGGGCCGTTTCTGGCTTGGCGGGCCCTATACAAGACGCTGTTTGGGGGCCCCTATTTTGTCAAACTACAATGAGGAGGATTCAAACCTTTAAGATTTGGGGAGATGCATCAATCTGGAAATGTTGGAAAATATTTAACAGCAAATGAGATGACTGAGAAGCAACACCCACCGGCTATGATATTGCAGACATTTGCCCAACAACACACCCTCCAGAAAGGAACCAACTGTGACTTCTTGCTGCTGGCTTGGACATCGAGACACCGGCAGAGACTATACTCAAGTTGTGAATTCGTAGTGATCATTTATGCCAGACGACTTTGAAAACCCCGCAATCTAAAGGACCACAAGTCACTGACAACAGTGACAGTGCCATCCGTTTTTCGAGATGCACCATCAGCTACTGGTGAACACGAACTAACAGCATCTCCAGCAGGTGCTGTCTCTTCAGATGCTTTTTGTCTTTCTGCCTTTTTAGCGTCCATCTCTATTTGTTCTTCGTCTGTGTATCATACAGGTCCGGTTTGTTGGACAACACACATTCCTTGTCTTCATCGTCTTCAAAGTCAGAAACATTGACATGGCTTTCAAACGTGGCCATAGTACAATATCTTGTTGATTCCTTTGTACAATGTACTCTGCTTCTGTAGCAATAAGTGACAGCGGCAGGTAAATAAAATTGCATGATTGGCATGTGATCACTCCGCCGCTGCTGTAGCCTGTGCTACCAACTACAGGGAACAAAGTATAACTATTGCAGGGTAGTTTTATTTCTAATTTTATTCTATCCACAGACATGTACATCCATAGTCTGGCATTATAATTTATTTTATTTATATAATTTGCCTTACTGTCTCCACTGATAAAAACACACACGGGTTAACTTGGAAATAAGGTCTTATGTCCAAAATTCTGAATTGTATATACATATTGTGTATAGCGTTGGAAATGACTTATTTGAAATTGTGCACCACTTCTTCCTGTGTCCATCATGTGGTGCTAGAGAACCCACTATTTATTCATGTCTTGTTGCTGTATATCATGTGTAGACCACACCATGTAAATTTCAGGTAATTTAATGATTTTTATGAGGGCTTGTTGCCAGTAGGTGGCGCTATGACTATGACTCATCATTGAGTTATAGATGTCCTCAGGCTTGATCTCTAACCAAGCATAATACATTTGGGACAGATTGGACAGTGTACACTCAAGTTAAAACTCTTTTGCGGTGTTATATGGTAATTTGACACCTAGTCACGCTCACATAGTGCAAAAGCTTTGCAATTTAGCTTTGGGGAAATGTGTTAAAGAAGTCTGAAAATTGTCAAAATCCTCCATCATTTGCACATTCATTTTAATATAGCTAGCATCCTGTTGGGTTTATGGTATTCAAAAGTTTTTTTGTAAGTCTGGACGTGATACATGTACGTGTAAATGTAAATGGACTGTTCTTATATTGCGCTTTTCTAGTCTTAATGATGTACATTATGAAAATCGAAAGAAGAGTAATGTACTGGTTATACGTATATTCATATACTCATTTTATATTTACTCTCTTGTTCATATTCTTATATATACATACTTATTAAAGTTACAAAACGTTTACTCATTTAATATTGTTTCATTGAAGATGCCAGTTTGAGGGATGTTAGAAAAGTTCTGACTTCATTCCACTGTCTTGTTAATATTTAAACTGTTTGCACATGAAGCCAAACTACTGATTGTACAAGATACCATGGAGCCATTGACTGTCCTTGTCAAAAGTATGGAATGACTGAGATAAAGGAGACAACGTTGACTTTATTATGACTACATTCCACTTCTATTCCAAAAGCTGTTGTAGAGCGGTCTTCGTCAGTCATTATCTATGTTGCTGAAATTGAAAAAAAAATTGAGAGCTCTTCAGTGTTTCTGTCAATTCTTTGACAGTTATGTAATTATCATAACAATGCTACGGCAGCAAAATATCAGACACACATACAGAAAATACAAGAAACAATAAATAAACAGGACAGTACACAAGAACAAATATTTAAAAAAGAATGTGCAAACGCACATGTTGGGAATAAAATGTACAACTACTTAAATAGTATTTAGAAAGATGTAAGTAAAACTTGTGTTTTACTTACATCTTTCATGTTTGTGCAAGCTGCCCTTTGTGCAGTATTGTGATGTACATGAGTCTTATCTAACACTCATTGATGAAGTGTTGAAAAGTTGCAATGCCCGGGGTAGGAATGATTTCCTGTAGCGGTCCGTGACACATCAAAGCTGTCGTAGCCTCTTAGAGAGACCGCCCCTCTGTTAGACCAGTGTGGGGCGGAGAGGGTGCTGGGTTAAAGCGCTATATAAATCCCAATTATTATTATTATTATCTGGCCAGATGTGAGTGTCAAGAAGGGTGGGGGGGATGGAAGGGTCTGTGGGGGAGATGAAATGTGCTGTAGTGGTGGGTGGATTGGGAAAGGAGGGCACACCAAATGGAAGTGAGGGGGGAGGTGTGGGGGGTTGGGGGTGTGGTAGAAGAGGCAGGGGATGGCACGTTTGCTCTCTCACGGCTGCTGGGTGTTTTTCTTCTTCTCCCCCCACACCTGGGGATCTCCTTCTTCACCGTCCACACCTCCCTGGTGTTGTTCTGTTGCAGACTGGCCCCCAGCTTCCTCCTATACGAGTCCTTACACTCCCTCAGTACACTCCCTCCCTATCCCCCAGTTTGTCCCATGAACTGAAAGCTTTCATCTTCTCATTTAGAAGAACATTCAGGCCACTGGTGATCCACGTCTTGTTGTTGGGAAAGCAGCGGACGGTCCGGGAGGGCAAGGTGATGTTCTCACTGAACTTAATGTGTTCTGTGATACAGTCGGTCATGTTATTGATGTCCTCCCCATGTGGCTCACAGAGCACTCCCCAGTCTGTAGACTCAAAGCAGTCCTGCAGTGCCTCCTCAGCTTCCTGAGTCAACTTCCTCACAGTCTCTGCCGCTGGACAAGAGGAACATACTTTGGAGTCAGCAAGCAGGGGCATAGCACAGAATTCTGGGAGAATGACATTCTCCATGGGCCCCTCCCTGCATCCACAGCTACTCATTCTAGCATCTTTTTAGGCCCTCCTCACATGAGGTCCCTGGGTATTCAGTCCCATTTCAACCCAGAGTCTGACACCCTTTTTTTTTATTTTTTTTTTAAATAAGAAGATATTTTTATTAAATAACATTGAAAAACTTGTATATACAGTAAAATAAAAATAAATAAATAGCCAAATATAGAACACTTCTGTTTTCACACTTCTGATATACTTTCCGCACTCCGTGTCCACGCGGACTGCTGTAGGCTTGCACCGGTGTTGATGTTCTGTGCATTGTTGAACACGCGCAGCCACTTTCCTTAAACTGCTTGCGGGACTGACACAAGCACCGCAGGGGGACCACAGGCAGGCTGGGGGAACTCATATTAATGTTAAAAACCTCCATGCCATGGGACCTTTAAGGTCATGCATTTACTGTTGAACCAGTTTTTTGTGCATTCATTGGACTTTGGACTTATTTGAATCCTGTTAAAAATAAACACAACAGCAAATCAAAGAGGCTAAATCAACATAACTGCGTGCTTTATTGATATACAGTAAAGCATTTTATAATACAGTAGTAAGGCATATATTTGGTGGAATCTGATATGTTGTGAAGTATTGACAGGTTATTTGAAAAATGATGTGAGCATGAAACAAAAACATTAAAACTCAGAAATCAATCAGATTCAGTGTCAAAACAAAACCCTCTTGGATCATGCTGCAAGACTATGAAGCCAAAACCAAAAAAACACGTGTATACCGCTGTGATGTTCACCACAGACTTCTCTGATTGGATATACATTAAATAAGGGTGGCGTTTATTTGAGTCACACATGCTCAACACCTCACAGCACAAAACAAAATAGCTTTTCGACAAAAAGACTGCTAGAATAAAAGCCAAACACAAAACAAATATCTAGTATGTCCCAGGTATGACAGTAGTGCACACAGATGAATTTGATTTGTGTAAAATGCAAAATGTGTAAAATGTTTTTATACTCTAATAGAGATTAGAAATGCAGTGAGTGCATCCCAACATTCAGATTGCAGTACAGTAGAACATGTATGGAGTGATTGGAATATCAGACGTAAATCAAACTATTCGGCAATATTAAATTAATAATCAACAATCTGAAAGGAGTGTCAGGCTGCGTAGAGTAGAGAGTTTGCCTCCGAACTGGACTTTGACAATTCAGACGAGGTAGAGCTTTCGTTACTGAGCTTCCTAAAACATTTAGTGTTCAAACAGAACAATTTCAGTAATCTCAACTAGCAGCCTTGTTAACACTGTAGTGCTCAGATTCATTTACATTCTTCTAAGTTCTTCGTACATCTAACGTTCAACGTACAAACCAATACAGTGTACTGTGTGCACTCAACAGGCTCTAAAAAGAACCCAAAACAGGATGGTTTTCTTTCTGTTCTTTCTGAAGAAGTCTGTTGCAGAACCAAAGATAAATGCATGCACCCAAAAAATACTCATTGTTGGTAATTGGCAGCTTGGAAAATTCACCGCTGACCAGTTTGAATATAAAAAAGAAACTTTCTCCCTATTTTCCTAAAAATCGACTTATGATATGACTATGATGGACCACTACTGACCAGAGGGCAGGGCTCGGCATTTGCAATGGTCCGATGGCCTGGTACCAGTAAAGTATGTCAGCAAATTGATTGCCATTCAGAGTCACAAGTCAGTCTACCTGTGATGATGTCCCCATGTCTAGTCCACCACCTAGTCCCACTCTACTGGGCTGTGATTGGCTAGTGCTCCTTGCCTGGACACATCTTTGTTATTGGACGCTTAGGTGCAACACTAGCTAATGTTAGCTTATAAATTAAGTCCACACATGCTGCAGGCCTTCAGGAGAGGGTTAAGCAAATGGAACCCAGCCGGCACTTTCAGCGGCCGTTGCAGTTGAGTTTAGCCGACAAAAGGTGACTGTGAGCTGGGTACAGGGCACCGTGATGTCGGGGTCTTTTCAGCAGCTGTTGCAGTGAAGTTTAGCCGACAAAAGGCATTACTCAGCTGATTCTGTGCCTATTTTACTTATCTTTTGTTCCTTTTTTTACTGCGTTATGAGAAAGATTTGAATTACCTTGTGAAGCTGCAGTTAACTCTTTTAGTTTCCCTAACTTAGTTAACTTGTTTGTTATTGGATTTTATCAATACAATGTATATATGATTAATAAATTAACAATTTGGAAAAGTGTTATTTTCGCCCCTTTTTTTAAAGGACCAGTAAAAATACACAAAAGGTTATTAAAACTCTGGTCTTCTGGCAAAATGCTATTCTGGACACTCAGATGGTGTATTTATTGTATGTAAAGATAATAACAGGACTGAAGAAGTAGCCTTATCAACACATAAAACACCTCCAGGACATTTTTGATTTTGTTGACATCCAGAGGACGGTGTACATAAGGTGAGTCAGACTATATCTGCTGAAACTGTACATATCCTGATAGTAGTAAATGAGACAGATAAACTGTGAAACAATCCAGTTCCTCTGGCTCCTTCTAGTGCTGCTTCAACTTGCAGACAGCTTCTTTTATAAAAACAAGAAGTAATTTAATATTGTTTTATGACCATTTAAGGATGAGGGAAGAACTTTTGTTGTTGTTGATTAACATTAAAAGTAAATTCAGGCTTTGTTGTTGGCTTTCCGACTCATTTTAAAAAAGACAGAGAAAGAGAGATCGGTTATGCCAGCACCCACACTGAACTGTCAGCTGTAGATGTCTAGGTCAAGCGGGAGAGAGAGCACAGCCAAGCTATGCTAACAATATCCATGTTAGCTAAGGGTAGCCCTAATATTTACTTTGGTTACTTCAGCAAGGATATATTAAATATATTTACTGTTTGTCACTGACGGTAGCCTACTAGTTTTAACTGTAGTTTGGAAATGGTATTTGCTGGTGAAACACAAGCAGCATACTCTACCATACCACTCTACCACTGTACCACACCACTCTACCACCCTCCCATTCTACCATACCACTCTACCCCTCTACCCTAACACTCTACCATACCACTCTACCATACCACTCTACCACTGTACCATACCACTCTACCACTCTACCATACCCCTCTACCACACCACTCTACCACTCTACCATACCCCTCTACCCCTCTACCACACCACTCAACCATACCCCTCTACCACTCTACCATACCCCTCTACCCCTCTACCACACCACTCTAGCACTCTACCATACCACTCTACCCCTCTACCATACCACTCTACCACTCTACCACTCTACCATACCCCTCTACCACTCAACCATACCACTCTACCCCTCTACCATACCACTCTACCACTCTACCATACCCCTCTACCATACCACTCTACCCCTCTACCACACCACTCTACCACTCTACCATACCACTCTACCCCTCTACCATACCACTCTACCACTCAACCATACCACTCTACCCCTCTACCATACCACTCTACCACTCAACCATACCACTCTACCACTCTACCATACCCCTCTACCACTCAACCATACCACTCTACCCCTCTACCATACCACTCTACCCCTCTACCATACCACTCTACCCCTCTACCATACCACTCTACCACTCTACCATACCCCTCTACCATACCACTCTACCCCTCTACCATACCACTCTACCACTGTACCATACCACTCTACCATACCACTCTACCACTCAACCATACCACTCTACCACTCTACCATACAACGTGCCGCTGTACTGAGTAACGTATGCTGCCAGGGGATCAACGCTGTACCACAAGTAGTATACCATCAGCCACTTTTCTATAAAAGTATTTTAGTTTGCAAAACACTATAGTGGGCCTTGGGTTGTTGAAGGAGACTTGCCTTTTACATTTTGAGACCATATTCCACCCATGCAAGGAGCCCTTCACAAGATGGAACAACCACAAAATATTTGTAGTTTGATGATTGGAAATGGAATGGAAATGCTGTCTAAATATGTCTTGTTATTTCCCATTATGTGCATTAGGTTTTTATTGACCTTGTTGACTTGTCTCAGTTCTGAATCACGCCTACTAGAACATCTGTTTATGCACACAGTACACTGTGTTGAAAACAAGGGATACAAGGGATATGTTGCCATAGCGGGGTTAATCATAAAGATGATTAACAGATTGATGGATGGATGTATGGACGGATGAGTGGATAAATTAATTATTCAAATATGAGGTTTGCCAGCCAAAGCCAAAGAAAAGCTGTAATGTGGAAATTAGGCACCACCACACAAACACGCATACACAATCTCACACACAGTCACACACACAACGTACTGTAAAGATCCAGGATGCCTGCATTACCTTGACAGTAGTGTACGCTGTTATAGAAAGACATTTTCCTCTTAGAAAGCACCCTTATGATTACAAACATTCATTTTTATACAAATGTCTGAAATGCTTCTGCTATTTCCCCAGTTACAAAGAGATGGCAAATATTAGACCACACTTAACACACTTACTTGTATATCATCTCTCTTTGCCCTCCCCCCACCACTCTTGTTTTATACAATTGCATAGAATTTTAAAAACCAGCCTCTGTTAATAATAAAACAACTTCAGGACATTTTAAGAAACTACTGAAATCTACAAGGTATGTTTTTCTTTTGTTTTTTATGCATCTTTGCTGAAACCACAATCGTTCACAAAAATAGACGTTATATATTTTCTCTGTAAACTGTATTTCCAATCCAGTTGTTTTGACTAGAAAAGCATGCGATAGGTAGGGAGGGAGGAAGAGGAGCGGGACGTTGGGGGGGGCTGGATCAGAAGGGCAGGGCCTCGTGCTGTTCGGCGCTCTGCTCGTCTGTCATCACGTTGACTAGTGTCTCCATGGCGCGGCCCAGATCATCGGCCATGTGGAACAAATTGCCAATACTGGGACCTGGATAAAGAGGGGATGGGAATTGCTTAGACGAAACACACTCACTAACAGTGATACATTGAGAGCCGCATTGGTTGAAACGGTAAAAACAAGCCAGTATGTGTGCTAAACACAGAACAAGATGTCACCAGCCATGCTAGCAGCTCTCTGAGGCTGTACTTAGGCAACATGCTAACAATCAAGACAACAATCAAGAGAACAAGAAGGCGCCACAGACTCTGGATTACGCTCCCAGTGCTTTTTGTGTTTTTTTTTTTTTTATAAACTCTGTTTTCTGTTGTCTGGTAACATTTACCAGATAGGTACTCTTAAATATTGGACTTTCAACTGCTCATACTATTCTCTTCATCGGACCTGGAGTTATTAGTTGGAGGAGCAGAAGCTCTGTATGGGGTCTACGCCGAAGGGGGAAGCACGCTGGTTAAACTGAGACAGCTTTCGCACTGCGCTCCCTTCTATCCACCTGGACCAACGAGTCAAAGCTGGATTTACAGGCCTAGCAACTAGTTGGTTTGTAAACCAGACGGTTTACAAACAAACTAGTTGTCATGCAACCATTTTCCGATTCTAAATAAAACCTTGTTGGAATGTATGACTCCGAAAATAGACAGTAAAACACAATGCTTTTCTGACAACTCTTTTTCATCTCAATGAATCGTAATTGAACCTTACAGTGAACCTCAGATTGTGAACTTGAGTGTGACATAAACACTCATCCCAAATCTACATGCAGACAGAGATGTTCTATGTACACACACACACATCACCACTCCCTACTATGCACGACAGAGTGACTGTGACAGAGGACAGTAAAGGGAAAGGAAATTAAAGAGAGGGAAAGGGAGGGAGGATGGATATTCACCACTGCATCACTGTATCGTACCATTTCTACTTTGTTGTATGTTTTGTGCACAGCTCTACTTGGCTACAACAGCCAAAATCCAATCCCATTATTAATCCAATTATTAGATTTCTCTCATGACCATTAGTTCATGTTTTGGTAGGGGCCAAAGGTGGTATAATCATGGTTGTTACACAAAGTGGAAATATTCCTTATAGGTGGAGAAATGAGAAGATGGGAAGAAAGGAAGCTGAGCCACTAACCTTTCATGGGTGTCCCCTTCTCCCTCCTGGCTCATGGAGAAAAAGAGGAAATGAAGAAAAGAAAGGATAAAAGAAAAATAATCAGCCTTGTGTCGGTAACATAGAGAAAGAAAGATGCGTATGCAAGTAACGGTTTACTTAAGGCCAGTGCATGTTTTTGGTGAACGGAGACCTGAAGGTATCAGGTTGCAACTACTGAACGTTAGTTGCACTGTGCTTTACGGGCCTGGTGGATTTACAGCATTTCAGAGTGTTGGTTTAATGAGTGACCGTGTTAACTGGTGACTTTCATTTGGTTTTCAAGATATTTACTGGTTCTTATGGTTCTTAATGACATGCACTGCGTTTGCATAAGGGGTTTCGCATTAATGCCATGTCAGTCCCAGAGAAAGGGGTGTCAAGATATTTCCCAAGGGGGTGGGGCATTGTCAGAATATTTGCAGTCTGTGTGGAAATAGGCCTACCAAAGTAATTTGAGCCCAACCCATAGGGGTTGCTACAAATACCAAACATTTTTACCTCAAAACCTGGTGCACAGAATCTCACCACATTTGGAGCACATACTCTGGGGGCAACTATTAACATCTGAAGCACAATATGGATTGGTACATCTGGGCGTGGTTCATTAGTCATTATCTGCCATCTTATGCTTTTGCACAATTTGCAATGAGCTGGAAGAAGGTAGAGACGTGAATCTTGGTACCATGTCTGGACATCATGTGGTAATGCTTCCCATGAAATGAAAGGATTATAATCAACCTGATTGTGGTGCTGTAATTAATTGGCAGAAAAGCTGATTATTTGAAGAGCCATTCCGCTTATATTGTGAGTTCTACTTACGTAAAATTTGACTCACACTTACATTCAATAAACTCTTCAAAAAAGCCTTTTTTTGGACAAATGCTTACATGATGGATTTTCTGTCATTTAGAATTTTGTGAAACACACACACAAACACATAAGTTCTACCAAATTTTCTGTAGATCATGAGTCAAGCTTCATACAATCTTTTTAAAATTGCATAAAGTTTGTTGATATTGTATTTGGTTTTCAAGATGTTGACCAAATACCTTTAAAAGGGGGTGGCTGAGCACGTCAGCAAGAGTTGGGCCAATCCTCCCAAAACTCACTGGATATGTCCACATTTTGTACCTTGAAAGTTACATTCAAATCCACTAGGGGGTGCTGTGAATGCTGAAAATGGGGATGGCATGATACAAATCAGAATATAAATCTGAAATTTTTGTCCAGCAATTAAAAAAGTCACAGGCTTTGCTTCATGACAATGTGGAACAATGTGTATAGAAATACTCTGAAATGACTTAATAGTGGGCACCACCAGTTCTAAACATGTGAATCAATGTGAATGTGAACAAATTGGATCATAAAGGAATGACTTTGATGATGTTCAATGACCACAACGCTTGGTAGATATTTATGGTTTACTCAATTTGTAAAGGGCACCACACATCTTTTTCATGTGGCTTCACAGTATAGTATTTTCATTGTTTTTTTGGACTTAATTTTTGAAAATGGAAACCTTTGTCTAGTGGCCTTGTTTACTTAAACATATTGTTAATTTTATGTTGTGTCTGTGTGGTGTTCACAGTAAAATAAATCAGTACTTATTCAGTGTGCTGTCACATTAAGCCAAACATGGGTTAAAGTAATTTAGGAAATACAGTAACTTATAATGCAACAATGTCATTGAATTGATGTGCGGTTACCTAATTTTTGAAAATTGATATTGTCATCTCATATTTACAATGATGAAATGCACACAGAGTCGAGAGGTTACGTTTGTCACAGCTACCAATATGGAAAACAGTGTTGACTGGTAATTCATTACAAAACCTTATTTTTCAGTAGCGCATTCCATAACCAATTACCATTTTAATTCAAGCTATATTTTTTATGGCTTTTGTTCCAATTTTCATTTCATCATATCATTTCTTTTTCTTTTTAAAGTGTATTTACACTCCATTCAGTGTTTTCTTTGTTCCCATAACCTAAACTATGTATTTATGCTAGATTTTTACTTTTAGAGTTAAGTGTTATTTCTTATTTGGATTTAATTAGGTTGTTGGACAAATATTAAAAGTTCTTATTGTCTCTTAATACGAAAAAATGGTTGCCTTGACCTATAGCCAAAGCACATGTCAACTGTGTGGTGTTGTGTTGTGTGTGTGTGGATATATATATATATATATATATATATATATATATATATATCACATCAATACATGTATGATATATAATATAGTTTGTTAATGCTGCTTTGCTTTATGCTATGTATCAGCTGTAATTATTTGTTATTATTAATGAAGTCATATTTCCTGTTTTTACTGTAGTTAGGTAGTATTCTAATTATTCTATGTTTTGCCTGTAAAAGGAAGTCTTTCCTTGCCACTGTCAAACCAAATGCATGCTTTTGGGGGAGTTGTTGGTTCATTGTAAATTATAGAATATTGTATGAATAGTTTGAATTTCATCTGCAAAACCAACAGTTAATGTTTATGTTTTGATACTGTATATCATCGACATGCGTGAACTCTGTAAAGTGTAATGTGTCCTGAGATAACGTCTGCTATGATTGACATTAAAATAAAATTAAATTCACTTATAAACATTTAAAAAAATCTTTTTAGGAAATAAATAATCATTTCTTCTGATTTTATATAGAAAAGAGTGGATTTGAATCCAATACATGCTGAGGTTAGTGTCGGTGTTCCATACCCTGGCTATGAGGAAAAGAATTATTGAGCTGTTCCATCACTTCCTCCAGCCCAGAGGCATCTAGGGAAGGGCTGGACAGCTCGTCATCACCTGAAATAGGAAGGAAATTATGATTTTTTTTTCAGAACTCCAGTTGCTAAAATAATGTCCAGTCCTGGGTGTCCTTACCCATTGTATCAGTAGTCTGGCTGGCAGCCACACGGAGGAGAGGGAGGGAGGAGTCAGAGCGCTGAGAGGAGGTGGAGGGAGAGGATAGTGCTGTGCCGTTCACCTTGGAATCCGTCTTACACAACACACACACACACACACACACACCACACACACACACACACACACACACACACCACACACACACACACACACACACACACACACACACACACACACACACACACACACCACACACAACACACAATCTTAATTAGGGGAGTCAAAGGGGAAGTGAAATTTGTGTGTGGGACCAATGCTGGCCTGAATCTCTGTGTCAGCTCTTAGACAATGTGCAGGAAGCTGCTTCAGTCTGACCCCTCAGTCACATTAGCTACAAGAGACAGCGACAAAGCGGCAGGCTGCCATTCATTTTCAATGGGAGTGGCCGTTTGCTGGCGACAAGCGTGCCGCTGCCATGAGCAAGGCTGGGCAAAAATAGACAAGAAGTGTATTTTATGCAAATGATGAGAAATGCGACAAAGCGACACGGCAGCGTGATGTATGTACATTGGTTGCATGAGTTGAAGAAAAGCATTTAACGCTTCAGGATCATAGACAGTTAAAGAAGTGGACCAACAGATCCCGTTGTTCTAGACGGAGACCAGTGAAGGAAAATAGAAGCACTTTTCCGGTGATGACTAGACGTTACTGCGCAGCCTTGAACTGAGCTTGGTGACGTAGTGGTGACGTGGGCAACGTGTCTGAAAGTCTTCTGGTAGCTGTGCTAAGAGAAATCTCAATCATTCCCAAACAGCAGAGACTGAGTGCATAGGTATATGTTAGGAGATAACATAGGCACAGGCTAATTACGGCTAACTAACATGCTAGTTAACATTAGTAATTAAACTTAAACAGCTGATGTACAGTAAGTCAAAACTTTCTGAAAGCTTCTCCTTACAATACGGAGATTTGTCGACTATGCGACGGTAAGTCGCGTGGTTATGACACAATCATTAGCCTATTTTTACTAAAACGTCTGTAACGGAGCCATACCGTGAGCTACAAGATAATGGAGCCTTTTATACATTGTTGTGTTTCTTTAAAATGAATAACTGACAAATAGAGTCTTTAAATGCTTTAGATGTAAAGTTATTTGCTGTCAAAGTGACGTCAAAATGAATGGCAGTCAATGGGATGCTAACGTGAGGGAGCGCCATGGAAGCTACGCTTACAGAGGAGAGGCTTACTCCCTTGCTCTCTATATATATATCTCATATATGTTGTTAGCCCTATCAATAAATACTTTCCAATCCCAAAAATATTGTTCTTGTGACTTGACAGTCCTTCTTGCAGATACTTGGCAATAGCCTGCTACTATCGATACAGAAGCGTCACCGTGTTAAACGTTCACCACTGAGCCCTGTTCAGACTGAAATCTCAATCATCAAACCTCTAATCATCCAGCTGCAACTCCTGCACAAGACGGTGTAACAAGCCCAGTTCAAAACAGGCCTGGAGGGTATCGTGCAACCATGCAGAACGACAACAGCGCTGTCTTCTTCTTCACAGCACGTACAAAATCTTCAGGAACTTTCTTCGATTCATTTTCAAATTAATGAAAAGGTAGGGTCTTTTTATGGATGGAATATTCACTCTTTAAACTTGCCATCATTAGCAGAAAGGCATGTGATTTGTTGGCAGTACATTTAGTCATAATAATTCATATATTTCATCATTCATACATACTGTATATCTATGGGTCTATCCACAAAGTAAACAGAGGGGACATGTTTAAAGGTAACACTAAAGAATTTCTGTTTAGTTGCGCGGGCCGCCGTAGATGCACCGCTGTGACCATAAATTAAGCTTTAGATCGCAACTTTGATGCTTCAGGACACTAGATGGGTTTCTGCTGTGGGTCACTACAGTATGTGAGAGTGTACTGCCTTGCTCTGTTTAACAGTAGATGCTGAGTAGGCAGAGGCAGTTTTTTCATAATTGTGTACACAACAGGGTTATATAGCAAACTAAAATGAAAATAAGCTTTGAAAAAAGCTGAGGCATGTAGGTTAACTTTGGTGACTTGGATGGTAATTTGCAGCATAAAAAAAATACACATCAGATATTTATGTTTGGTTCATAGCATATGTTAGAGGGTGACCCAGTTTGTGAATGAGTGTGTTCCTCTTGGTGTGTACCTGCTCCAGCAGCTGTCTCAGCCTGTGCAGTTGGGACTCTAGCTGTTTGTTGTGGTCCTCCAGTATCTGCATACGGGCCTCCAGACGTCCTTTATGCTGCCGCAGCAGTTTGGCCTCGGCGATGAGTTCTGCATCGCGTGCGCTCTGTGGCGACACAGGGAGCATCTCCGGGGGCGATGGCAGCGGGGACAGGCCCTTCCTGTCGTGGGCCTTCTTCAGACGGTCATACTCGGATTGTAGCTTCCTGCAGTCAGGGCAGCAGAGAAATGTATCTACTGCTGCTAGTTCTGATATACATGTGAAATATCATGCACCCACTACTTAGGACACAAGGTGAACTTTTGTTATGTTGATTATAAACACTGAAGCAACATAGTGAGAGATATAAGTAAATATCCATCAGTCATCCCCCATGCTTGAGACACTTTGCATGTCACTTTTCCCATCTTATTCCCCAAGTTTTAACAAATTCCTGTGGTTGGAATGAACAAAGGTAAGTTGAAAGGAGGAAGGCCATGTCTGCTAAAGATGTCAAATGTCCAGTGTATTGATTTAGGACATTAGTATTCCCAGACTGATTAAATCTGAGGCAGAGTGGAGGACACTGGTAATTGGGTGCCCTACAAAGATCATTTTACAGGGGTTAAAGATTTATATAATTAATTTATAGACATTTTAAGACCTCTTTAACCCCTCGTATAAAAACACATAAATCCAACTTTGCAATTGGAAGTAACATGACAATTATGTCATTCTATTTTACCCACTGCTAAGATTGTTATAATTAATTTTGCAATTTTATTGTAGTCAGATACTACAACACATAGTAGAATTTTTGTATTTACTCCTCCCAAACAACATACATTACTATTTTATACTAAGAGGAACAGATACAATCTGTGTGACGTTAATCAAAGTGCAACTTTAGAACCAAAAATAGGTTGCAATGTAGATTTGATTGATACACCATCCACATTACTACTAACGCATTTTACCATCACTCTGAAACAAAACCCAGAGATACTTGAACCTTCCTTCACTTGGGGCATCAACAAGCTGAGAACTGCCACCTCATGGTTTGTGACCCTGGGAGCTTTGTTGTCGAGTGCAATAGCTCCTGGTAGGGTCTTCCAGTGCTAATTGGTCCTTGATAATGGGCTTAACAACAATTAACAGACCCCACATGAAAGAGTGAAGAAAAAGCTGCAGCACCTTGTCCAGAACAGGGAAACCTGGGCCCCCTGCTGGAGCCAGACCGGGGAGGGGAATTTTGCCGGCAAGCTTCTGGTGGCTGAGCCTTGGAGCCCGTTTGGGCAGAGTCATAAAGACCTATATGAAGCTGTCCCCCTGTGGGCCCACAACCTGCAGAGATAGCCATTGGGGTCGGGTGCATCATCAGCGGGGGCGGCAGGCAAAGGCAAGACCTAAGCGTGCTAATCCCTCGCATCTCAGAAGTTTTAAGATGCAATATTAAAATGTGATTCTGCAATCTCGTGGTAATTTTTGCAAAAGCAAGACATTTTAACAACGGCTCCTGTTCTCAAGTTATAGCAAACTCTTAGCAAAGGTCATGCTAATCTTATATTAACATTTATTGATACTCAGTGGGGAGGTAGAGTAAAGATGCAGCCAACATAAAATAATAAGAGAGATGGGTCTGTTCACTGACCTGTTCTCCTGCTCCAGGTCATTGAGGACCCTCTCCAGCTCTCCCTTCTCCTCCGTCTCCATGGAGATGAGGATCTGGGCAGGGCTGCGGGGTTGGCTGAGAGGAGATCCTTGGTTCAGAGACTGGCAGTAGTGCTGGATCAACATGTGCTCGTCATCGCTGCAAACGCACAAGCCAAACATACCCACCAATGATGGGCAGATATGCACACATGCACATAGCCGCACAGTCACCGAATCGTCACACACACACACACACACACACACACACACACACACACACACACACACACACACACACACACACACACACACACACACACACACAGAAAAATGGGGAAAAAATAAATCAGCAAGTGACTGAAAATAGCAGAGGAACAGGACTTAAACACAGAAGAAGACTCTAAGACACAGCATGGACAAAGAGAGGGCCAGAACACATTTGTCCTGAACTCGGTTTTGCTGAATATTTGAAGCAATATAATTGACCATTCTGTGCAAACTCTTAGTGATCAAACGCACAGCCAGCAGTGTTGAGAGGATTTTATTTAGGCCAGATATTTAGATACTGCTGTCTTCTACACTGCTTTTTGGGCTCAGCCAATCTTCCATCGTAAATACTAAAGGAGCTGCCGATGCTTTCTGCTCATCTTTTTCACTTCAACCAAGCTGCACTTGAAAATTATGTTTTTACACCATTATTTTACTCTGCAATTTGAATTACAGGCATAACTGCATGTCAGATTCCATTTGCATTTATTACACTTGACAAACTTTAATGTTTACTTTCCCTGAAGGGAAATTTGGCTTGCAGCCAGACTAAATATAGAAAGCAAAGACTTGAATATAAGATATACTGTGTGCTTATAACATACTAAAATACAAGAACATTTTGGACATCTGAAAGTGTTCACAGACTATATGCTGTGTACATCTGTTGAATGAAGTCTGATTTTAAAACAATGGCTTCTTTTTAGCTTATCGAAAATATGTATTTTAAATGTAAGAAATCTGCATATTGAATATTGGCTACTTTAGAGCTATAACTTTATGGAAAGGTAATATTAAATAACTGAACTATGCCTTTAATTACTTAATTATTGTTTATGATTTATTACAAATAATCTAAAATGGCCACTACAAGTTACCAAAGCTCAAAGTGATGTCTCAAACCTTATTTTGTATGACCATTTAAAATACCTAAAGCAATAAATACTTTGGACTGATAAATGGATGTAAACAAGATTTATACGTTTTAGGTTATATGGAGCCTTGTTTCAGCAAACATTGTTTATTTAATAGGAATCATCACAGTCTGTGGATTTGTACACTGACAAAGTACATCCATGCTAAGTTTTTCACATCAAGTTTAACTTTGGAGGAATTTTGACCTACTCCCCTACGCGGAGTAGGGTCGGCTAGTCCACATAGCATTCTGGGATGGGAGAAAAACATGCTCTGGTTTGGCTTCTACGTTCAAAAGTTGTTTAGTCGTGAAACAGAAAACTCCAATTGGACAGATAGTCTAGCTAGCTGTCTGGATTTACCCTGCAGAGATCTGAGGAGCAGTTCATCATAGAAAGCGGAAGGTAACAGACATCCGGCCGAAAAGAGTAAAATCCGACAGAATTTCTGTTGGCAACAGAGCAATCCCGGAAGTAAAACATCATGGATATACAGTCGACTAACCAGAAGCATGTTGATTCATCCACTTTTAATTAACCTCCTCTGACTGAGTATAAACTGCTGATATTACAAACAACATGTTTTGAAATGACTGTGGGAAGTTGTGTCCCTTTTTGATGCGACCGGACCGTAATGCTAAAGTAGGCCAACATTTTCATTATGATTTAAATGATTTCGATTTTGACCAGCTCTAATAACTTAACAGTTTTCTGTTCCTCTCTTTGTACCATGCAAAACATCTCGATGAAAAAAATCATATTCTTTTGTACTGCAAATACAACATTTTGGAAGCAGGGAATCAGAGAAAAAACAACATAGTGATGAGTTTAAGATTGCAAAAATATATGCTTGAATTAATATCGTACATAAATACTAATACTTATTTATTGGGATACTGGGATTTGTTCATGAGCTGCATATTAATGGTATATCTCAATTCTAATTACCCAGAAACAAATCCTATCTCTGAGTACAATATAAATAAAAATATATAAGATGTACTGATATTATCTGGTTTATATATTTGCATGGGATATGATGATGCAAACACAATAACAATGAGGTTGTTTCTGGTTGTGTCTAGAATATTATATGAGCATGTGTAAACATAGTCACTGACATATATCACAACCAGCCAAAGGAAACAAAGAAGACATAGCCAGTTCACACACAACAAGCCAATCAGTAAGTAGAAGGTTGGCAAAACAAAGCAAACAAACAAAAAGCAATTCTCACATGCTCTCATTGGGTGAGATACTGTCATTCAGATAAGAGCCATTACGATTCTCCATTTCTGCTAACCTGCGGAGGGGAAAAACAGAGCAGTCAGTCCCAAAACCAAAAGGTCCAGCAAGTAGCAGATTCTAGAGGGAAAATCCACCTCAAGACAGGATTCAGATATGATATGATCATGTTTTTTTAGAGGGTAACCTAATGTGCAGATTGATACGAAAACACTCAACTCAAGGAAAATGAGGCTTCATGTATCCTTTGATGGGTAACTTCTTAACTCTATGGAAGCTGGTTTTCACAGAATTAATGGTAGAAAATGTTTTTTGAAGGGAAGCAAAAATTCCTGCTGTTGTGCAAAAAACAGCCACAGGAAAAATGGAGATGTTGTTGATCATGGTGTTTTTCGCTGTTGTTGAGACTGTTGGGAGTTTTTCTGTTTAGCCTGTGTTGTTATCATTTCACCTTAATATATGAAATATAAGAGATGATGCACAGCACTCAGTAACATTAACACTAACATAACATTAAATCTTGAAATGTATTTTTAGTTTTAAGCACTGCAAATCAATCTAACCAATCCTTTAAGAAAATAAAAACTGGTATTCTTTTTGAAGAAACCAGTCTTGACATTACGACAGGCTTTGTAAACAAACCTCCTGGCTGCGCTTCTAAAACTACTTCTCCACAATTAGGATTAAATAGCTGTCAGTGAAAAAAACAAAGATTTAAACTGCATCCGTGTTATCTCTGCTAGATCAGTTTCCTGGTGGTTGGAGTGTGTGCCCTAAAATTAAAGAGATTTTGGGACACTGGTGCTTGGCTGTGAGCGTTTAAGCAGATGGACTGTGACATATTGGCATCTGCCCAGGCCGGTGTATATGTACTCACAAGCTGCTCCATGCCACAGAAACGAGTGATAACCTCGTGGTTTGGGGCCATCAGCTCATTTCAGGCTCACCCTACCACCTTCCTTTAATCTACTGGATGGGATTTGGAGTCTGTCAGATCTGGACCCGACAGAGACTGAGAGCACAAGGCTGGATGGGGAAGTTTGACTCAGCATGTGTGTCCGTCAGCATGTGGTGGTGTGTATTCATAGTATTTGTGTGTGTGTGTGTGTGTGTGTGTGTGTGTTATCCCGAGGCAACAGTGAGTGGTGTCAAACACTCTCTGGCAGGGATCAAAGACTCGCCCTGTGGCTCAGACCTCACACTGACTCCACTGAGGAATGCAACATCGCCAGACTACAGGATTCAATGACCAATTGATTGACTACTTGATTTACTTCTAGTTTGATTGATTTGACTGTTTTTTGTTTCTCAGCGGTGGGTTTCTAGTAGAAGTTGTGGTCACTGCAGACTGCTGGAAGAATCAAATGTTTTTGGAAATAAGCTCTGACTGATCCATATTGATGGGTTTTCTCTCCTCTCAGTGAGTACTGATGCGGTGAGAGCGCTCATGCTGGCGCACTGGATGGCACAAGCAACATCTCAGATGCATATGCAAGCATTGAACTCTCACTGCAGAGCGCATATTCACCAAAAAGTCAATGCATCACTTGAAGCAAACCAGGGGAAACAGGCCAGCCATGCGGCACATGGGGACGGTTCCACAGGCTCAGATTGGGGGAGGTTATAGAGGGAGACTATCTGCCTGTGCAAGTGCTACAGCCACTTGGCACATGGCACTGGTCAGGGGAAGGCATTAAGAGAGTCAGCCCAATGACACATGGGGGAGGGTGGGAAACAAAGACCAGAGAGGCAACACTTCAGGAGTTTTCAGTAAGGATACAATTTCTCATCTTCATTATTACCTGACTTAAAATCATTGTAGCACATTTAGATTTTAAATTGGGCTGTCAATCAATTACAATTTTATTCACTGTTAATCGCATGAGTGTGCCAGTTAACTCACGATTATTGCAAATTAACAACACATTCTCTTTTCTGTTCTAAATGTGCTTTGAAGGGATGTTAATTGAAGTTTTTAATGCCAAAGTGGTATTTGAGATTCAACTACTCCGGTGGTAACTCAATTCACATCAACAGTGCATGCAAATAACTTTACAGTGAAAACACAATGGGTGCATAAGCGTTGCTTAAGCCGCATTGAGCAGCTATTTTTATTTTGGCGCCAATGTTATCCAATCTGTCCGTTCATACCGGGCGTGGAACGGCCGCGTCGGCCTGCAAGCTGCAGCAATTGTTTCGGCGGCACCTTTATTTGTTGCGCGAGACGCGAGCGAATGGGTCAAGCCAGGTAGGTAATCAAATACTGGAAGACCACAGTGCAGCCAGATACTTAAAAAAATAAAACACATTTCAATTTAAAACACCCAGGTTCATGGTGATTTTGGCCGTCTTGACTTCTCACAGCAAGACACACACACACACACACACACACACACACACACACCACACACACGCACACGCACACGCACACACACACAATAACCACAGTTTTCTGTCTCTTTTCTATTGTAGAGAAAGAGAGAGAGAGAGAGCAAGAGAGAGAGAGAGAGGGTAAGGATTGCGCGGTGACCTGCACGGAGAAATACGCACCTGGTATGAAGGGCCAGGCGCGCGATCAGGCACGTATCTATACTCCACGCGCTATACTTACGCGCGCTTACACGCCCGGTAAAGAGGTATTGGGACTTCATCCACACTCAAATAAAAAAAATAATTGGTGCTTGGCTGTGAGCGTTTAAGCAGATGGACTGTGACATATTGGCATCTGCCCAGGCCGGTGTATATGTACTCACAAGATGCTGTATGCCACAGAAACGAGTGATAACCTCGTGGTTTGGGGGGCATCAGCTCATTTCAGGCTCAATGATGTTACTTATTCACCCTACCACCTTCCTATAATCTACTGGATGGAATTTGGAGTCCGTCAGATTTGGACCCGACAGAGACTGAGAGAACAAGTCTGGATGGGGCAGTTTGACTCAGCATGTGTGTCCGTCAGCATGTGGTGGTGTGTATTCATAGTATTTGTGTGTGTGTGTGTGTGTGTGTGTGTGTGTGTGTGTGTGTGTGTGTGTGTGTATCCCGAGGCAACAGTGAGTGGTGTCAAACACTCTCTGGCAGGGATCAAAGACTCGCCCTGTGGCTCAGACCTCACACTGACTCCACTGAGGAATGCAACATCGCCAGACTACAGGATTCAATGACCAATTGATTGACTACTTGATTTACTTCTAGTTTGATTGATTTGACTGTTTTTTGTTTCTCAGCGGTGGGTTTCTAGTAGAAGTTGTGGTCACTGCAGACTGCTGGAAGAATCAAATGTTTTTGGAAATAAGCTCTGACTGATCCATATTGATGGGTTTTCTCTCCTCTCAGTGAGTACTGATGCGGTGAGAGCGCTCATGCTGGCGCACTGGATGGCACAAGCAACATCTCAGATGCATATGCAAGCATTGAACTCTCACTGCAGAGCGCATATTCACCAAAAAGTCAATGCATCACTTGAAGCAAACCAGGGGAAACAGGCCAGCCAATGCGGCACATGGGGACGGTTCCACAGGCTCAGATTGGGGGAGGTTATAGAGGGAGACTATCTGCCTGTGCAAGTGCTACAGCCACTTGGCACATGGCACTGGTCAGGGGAAGGCATTAAGAGAGTCAGCCCAATGACACATGGGGGAGGGTGGGAAACAAAGGACCAGAGAGGCAACACTTCAGGAGTTTTTCAGTAAGGATACTGGCTGTAAAAAGGACTAACCTCTCGCTCTGCTTTAAACCATCCCAGGACAATCGTGCCTGAAAACTGAAAGACCCCGGACTGGAAGTATTCTAAGTTAAAGTTTGTATATAAGTTTTGTACTATACTTTTCATGTATTAAGTTAATAAAGAACACTTTACATTAAAGCCAACTGTCGCTGAGTTACCTTTTTCCATTGTAAATTGGGCTTTCAAGTCCCCTGGGTTGCTACATTTTGGTGGAGAATGCAGGCATTTCAGTTCCATCGCTAAAGATTCACAATGAAATAGGTAGAGGAGGGAGACACAGCTATTACTATGGAGAGTGCATTAGCCCAGCTTGTCCAAACCCAGCAGGCCCAAAGCCTGTTGGCCTTACATTGTTTGATGAAGCCAGAGAAGACTACAGAGCCCAGTAAAGTGATTACTAAACAAGGTGGTGAAGATGATACCAAGGCTTATCTGGAGGTGTTTTAAAAGGACAGCAGAGAGAAAGAGTGTTGGCCTAAAGCCGAGTGGAAAGGCATCCTGACCCCTTTCTTAACAGGTGAAGCTCAAAAAGCCTGTCGGGACCTCACACTCCCAGATGTGAATAATTATGATGCATTGAAGGCCATTTTATCTCTTTATGGCCACAATCTCCAGACAAGGGTGCAACGGTTCCATTGCCCACAGCTGGATCAATGGACTCCCCACGGAAGAGTGGAAGCTACCTCACCACCTGTTGGGTCCATGAAGGACAAAAAGCCCCTAAGCTGGCTGTTAGGATCAGGATCCAGGACACAGAGGCCCTGCTGGACTCGGGGAGTTTTGTGACCCTATAAGGTAGAAAAGTTAACAGTACCATTGTTCATAGGGCGGGACTGCAACTTTTATGGGACCACAGGATCGGGGGCCCCAGGAGAAGTAGTAAGAGGAAGAAAGCTCTGACAAACCAAAAAGCAAAGTTGGTATATGCCTGTGCAGCACTCTCGGAGCCATCCCTTTCATCTAAGAGGAAACCACTGAAGAAACCAGGGTCCCTGAAAAGGCCCTAGGGAAGGAGAACGGGGGGCCGAACGAGACCTCATCAGATGAAGTTTTGTCTGAGAGTTTCCCCTTGCTGAAGGGTTAAGGGAGGCTGGAAAAGGGCAGTTTGGGACTGCCCGTTTGGAGGACAACAACTTGGAACACAGACAACCCCCCCCACACACACACACACACACACACGCACACACAACCATAGTTATTGGAGAGAATGGAGAAGGATTGCACGGTGACCGGCACTGAGAAATAAGCGTCCGGTATGAATAGCTAGGCGCCCGATCAGGCACGTATCAATGCTTTGGGGGATTACGCACTCAGTGTGTTTTCACTGTTGGAGAGAACCATCTGGAAGGGCTCCTACTGCCCGTGCAGGGTCGCTGCGGAAAGGACAGAGGGGGAAAGAGTTGCTGTCCTTTTTATTGTTTGACCGAGGATCTGTGGACTGCATGGATGGGAATAAATTACAATGGAAATATATTTTAATGTATTTATAAGTCTGAAAAGTCCCTAAATCTAACAAGAAAGTTGGCAAGTTGGCAACAAGGGGTGATTCTAGGATCCGACCTTTACAGGGGGCTCAGCCCCGAATGAGAATGTGTCATGGACACAGTGCCTTGCAAAAGTCTTAACCATCCCAGCTAAATCAGTAATTTAATTTAATTAGTTGATAATCTCTGAGCTGGCTACTGAACGTCAGCTAACGTTTTTTGACACTATGATGGAACTAAACCTGACACTTTAAAAGTCACAGTAATAATGACCCGTTTGACTCAAAGTTCTAGCATTCAGCAATTGTAGTTGCTTACGTTTCAATCTGGGTTCTAATTTTCGCCATGCAATTACCAACATCTTCTCTGGGCACTATATATATATATATATATATATATATATATAACTCACCGGCCACTTTATTAGGTACCCCATGCTAGTAACGGGTTGGACCCCCTTTTGCCTTCAGAACTGCCTCAATTCTTCGTGGCATAGATTCAACAAGGTGCTGGAAGCATTCCTCAGGGAGTTTGGTCCATATTGACATGATGGCATCACACAGTTGCCGCGGATTTGTCGGCTGCACATCCATGATGCGAATCTCCCGTTCCACCACATCCCAAAGATGCTCTATTGGATTGAGATCTGGTGACTGTGGAGGCCATTTGAGTACAGCGAACTCATTGTCATGTTCAAGAAACCAGTCTGTGATGATTCCAGCTTTATGACATGGCGCATTATCCTGCTGAAAGTAGCCATCAGAAGTTGGGTACATTATGGTCATAAAGGGATGGACATGGTCAGCAACAATACTCAGGTAGGCTGTGGCGTTGCAACGATGCTCAATTGGTACCAAGGGGCCCAAAGAGCGCCAAGAAAATATTCCCCACACCATGACACCACCACCACCAGCCTGAACCGTTGATACAAGGCAGGATGGATCCATGCTTTCATGTTGTAGACGCCAAATTCTGACCCTACCATCCGACTGTCGCAGCAGAAATCGAGACTCATCAGACCAGGCAACGTTTTTCCAATCTTCTATTGTCCAATTTCGATGAGCTTGTGCAAATTGTAGTCTCAGTTTCCTGTTCTTAGCTGAAAGGAGTGGCACCCGATGTGGTCTTCTGCTGCTGTAGCCCATCTGCCTCAAAGTTCGACGTACTGTGCGTTCAGAGATGCTCTTCTGCCCACCTTGGTTGTAACGGGTGGTTATTTGAGTCACTGTTGCCCTTCTATCAGCTCGAACCAGTCTGGCCATTCTCCTCTGACCTCTGGCATCAACAAGGCATTTCCGCCCACAGAACTGCCGCTCACTGGATGTTTTTTCTTTTTCGGACCATTCTCTGTAAACCCTAGAGATGGTTGTGCGTGAAAATCCCAGTAGATTAGCAGTTTCTGAAATACTCAGACCAGCCCTTCTGACACCAACAATCATGCCACGTTCAAAGTCACTCAAATCACCTTTCTTCCCCATACTGATGCTCGGTTTGAACTGCAGGAGATTCTCTTGACCATGTCTACATGCCTAAATGCACTGAGTTGCCGCCATGTGATTGGCTGCTTAGAAATTAAGTGTTAACGAGCAGTTGGACAGGTGTACCTAATAAAGTGGCCGGTGAGTATATATATATATATATATATATATATATATATATGAGCCGCCCTAAAAAGGGTCTAAAATCACCAATGTTGGCAACACAACGTTACTGCTGCAGCTTCTTGATTTCCCAAACTACGAACTGAAAGCACAGAAAGTTAAAAAACTTTGTGCTGTTAAAATAAATTTGCATTAACTCCTTATTAACACGTTAAGTTGACAGCCCTAATTTAAACAAAAAAAAATCTTTGGCTGTAAAAAAAACCTGCAGTGATATGGAAAGATAGTATTTTACAAAAAGACCAAATGTCTGGTGATAAAAGACAGTCACATATAGTTTGTCAAGGTATCCTATTCTCATTCTTTAAAAGAAATTCAACAATCGTTAATAAACTACTTTCAATGCAGTGACATACAGTACACAGCAATACATACGTATCTGGAATATTGATCTATAATTAGTCTTTTTAGCTGTTAAAGGTACTGAAAACTCACAATTGTCACTTAATATGTACAACTGATGTCTTGCCACCAGCTCTAAAATGCCATCAGTTGCTGTTTATTGCTGCCATGTTGTTTCTTTACTTTTACATGTTATCTACAGTATATCTCATCTATACCTTTATTTACCTTTTGTTTTTGTTCAGAGAGGTGCTGATTTAAATGTATGATCATTTTGGAGGCTGTAGTTTGTGCTGCTGTATTACATTATATAGAGAGGTGGTTCTGATATTCAGCTTAATCTAATTAAGTAAACAGTTCCAAGTAAAATGTATGATTTTAACATTTATGAGGGCGGATTTATAGCAGCGCTGTTGCATTACACTATAGGCGTACTTGGGTGTACTGTAGTTGCGTGTTGTGGCTGTCAGGCTGTAAGCTGTGAGATTCCTCTGTTACCTTTTCATTGGAGATTAAACAGTCTTTAATGGAGTGTGGCTTTGAGGCCATCTTCATTATTTCTGCGGCCCTCCCAATTTTACTTGCATCTAATTATAATGCCTAAAGTCAGAATAAATCTTTTGTGATTTACTTATTGAATGTTTTGTGCATTACATCATGTATAGACCTAAATATAGATTAGGGGTTAAGTTCCCAATACCTTTAACACATCTTCAATGGAATTTAGGAGATCTGGTATAAACTGGTCTCTATACTAAACCACATGCAAAAACAGACAAAGACCTGAAAGGTCTTCAGTGTTAGCACTTAACAAGATTACTCAGACTCATTACTGAAATAGACTCACTGGGTTGCAAACAATTGCTTTAAGTCAGGTATATATGCCTAAATGGGTGGGAAAGCTTTCATTAGATATGGATAATCTGACTTGTTCTGAGGTAAAAAAAAACACCTCTATGTGAAAGCTTGAAAACATTATAATGCTCCTTAATGATCAGTTTTTAGATCTATTAAGTGGAATGAATATGAGAATGTTGACCGCAAGTTCCCCAGAACTGCGTCAGCAAGGAATTCAGGCAACCGATCCCCTGTGAGTCAACGGATGCCTGAAGACATCCCAATGCAGGAAGTGTGCTGTGATTTTTTTTTTTTTTAGGTTTTTCCTAAAATACACTATTGAAAATCACATTATTCAAAATGTTTCTGGAAAAGCTCTCTGTAGGAGCCATTATCTGTAATGCTCGTAAGGCAGAGAACAGCAGCAGGGAATGCAAAAGTGTAGCACGATGAAGGTTACTTCATCACTTGCTGTTCACAACGCTGTGAGTCTACGCTGCAAGGAGCTGCTGCTAAATGCAGATAGTGTGTTACCGGTTGGCGTAGTGCTCGATCCGAGTGTGTGTGTCGTCATGTGAGAGCTGAGGGGACGATCCAGGCCTGCGACAGAAAGAGAAACAGACAACCAGGAGGGACTCATTAATCCAAACCCACGCATGCAAAAGCCACATGAATCCACAGGAGAGCTATAAGGGAGTTACAGTTTGATGCACAAATGTGTAGCAGTGAAAAAACGCTCTGTAAATAAGCTCCCTGCTTGTTCCCGGCACTCTCGGCTAGGAATACATTTACATTTACTTCAAATACGTCGTCTGCCTAGGGAAAGATCAGTATTTTGACATCATTAACCAGGAGTCTCTAAGGATTCTAAAAACTTTTCTTGCAGTGTTTTAGTCCTTGAGAAATTAGGGTTTGACTCTTTAAGATCCTGAAAACTTACCTCACAAGGAAACCTTCATGTTTGGAAGTTTTGAGTGTTAAGTGCAAAAAAGAGTTTCCACCACAAAGTAAAGGTAAATGAAGAAAGGAAAAATATGTTCAGATGATCCTAAAACATGAAATTATGCTTTAAAATAGGCCGCTGAGGATTAGCCAAAGTGTTGTTCATCATTTATTACATGGCTTAGTATATATGAATACTTGATTCTGATTGATCTATCTCAGTATTCTACAGTTTGTTATTTCTGTATAACAGAGCGTTGAAGTTTTGATTAAGTTTTCATTGCTGAGACAGAAACAGGTCTCAACAAAAATGTATTATGTACTTACTTTTGTCTGAAAAATGGCATTTTAGTGCCAGAATGTTTGGGAAATATGGGGCTCTTAAAAAGAATTGTCCAATATTTACAAGGGTGACTATGAAGGGAAATAATCTGTCATAATATTGTCCCGCCGCTCTAAAAAAGTCTCTTAAAGAGTGACGTAACCCTGTGCCGCCTTGTTTCTAAACCACCTCTACAGATTATAGTGTACTAGTGCAATGCCTGTTTACTCACAAAATATAACAATTATAATATGACTTTATTTAAAGTCAAAGTGCTTTACACAAGTAAAATTGTTCAAAAATAAAAATAAGACCAAAAAAACTGTTTAAAAATTGTAAAACAAAACTCACAAAATAACAAACATGAGAAAGGCCAATTTAAATAGATGAATCTACAGCTGCTTTTTATTTTTTAAAGCATCAGAGACCACAGTACGACTACGAAGGGGATTCCACAGTTTTGGAGCCATTGCTTCAAAGGAACATAGACCTTTTGTTTTTAGTTGAATGCGAGGGACAACCAGTAAACCCTAGTCCAAAGACCTAAGTGACCTACTGGTAATATAGGGACAGAGCAGTTCAGAGATGTAGACAGGTGCCTGACCATGCAAGGCTCTAAATGTCGGAAGAACAATAAAATGAATCCTGAACTTGATGAGGAGCCACTGTAAAGAGGATAAGATGGGTGTAATGCAACACTTTGGCAGAATGCAGAGTAACTTGTGGTTCCTAGAGTCTCTAAAAGTAGAACGGGAGCCAGAGCCTTCCCCTATCTGGCTCCTCTCCTGTGGAACCAGCTCCCAGTCTGGGTTCGGGGGGCAGACACCGTCATCACATGTAAGAGGAAACTTAAAACTCTCCTCTTTGATAAAGCTTATAGTTAGAAAGTGAGGAGTTTTTGTGTTCGCCTAAATCGGCAGGGGAGGGTGTATAGTTGCAGACACAGCACCCTTCTCTTCTCTGCTTCTCTTCATAGTTGTCAGACTCATCTACAACCCTTATAGAACTGGCTCAGGTCTGCCTTGCGCCAGCTCTAATTATGCTGTTAGTTTTAGACTGCCGAGGGACTTCCTTGTGTCCCAGAAATGCTGGTTACTAACCTAGCTCTGGGGAGCTTATTCCCCGGAGCCCTTATGTTTTCTGTCGCCAGCAGCTTTCCTTGGATTAGGGTGGCACCTAAATCATGGTTGCAGCTGTCGCTGTGGTCCTGCTCCGTGCCCTGCTATGCCCTGTTACACCCTGCTACGACTTGCTCCACCTTGTGATGCCCTGCAGTGCCCAGCAACACCATGAACTACTACAACTACTATTTCTAGTCATAGTTCCATTATCTTTACTGTGACTGTTATTGCCACTGTTCATCACACCCCCAACTGGCATTGTCAGACACCGCCTACCAAGAGCCTGGGTCTGTCAGAGGTTTCTCCCTAAAAGGAAGTTTTCCTCACCCCCCAATGTTTCTCCCTAATAGGACGTTTTTCCTTGCCACTGTCACACTAAATGCTTGCTCTTGGGGGAATTACTGGAACAGTTTACAGATTGTGTGGTCTAGACCTTGAGATAACGCTTGTTATGAGCTGATACTGTAAATAAAATGTAACTGAATTGAGTTAATGTGAGTCGCCCTGCTAGACCTGGTGAAACAGTCTTGAAGCAGCGTTCTGGACCAATTGACGGTCCAGAAATGACTTGCTGAGGTAGGTAAAGGGAATTGCTGAAGTCTAGCCAGGATAATATACATAGCGTGAATGATCATCTCTAGCTACCAATTGTGATTGTGATTCCAATTGTGATAAAACAGACCCGAGTTTAGTAATGGGTTAAGGGTTAGGGTTAGATGATGTACGGAAAGATGTATGGAAAAGATCGGCAAGATCAAATATAACGTTTTCGTAGCACAGAGAAAGAGAAGGAGAGAACGTACGGCAAGTCAATCCGGACCCAGCCCATACCTTGAGTTATGAACAAAAAAACATAATATTTTATATATTGAAATACATTTTCTGTTGAGCAATGAACTGTCAGTGATGTTGAATATACAGTAGTGGTATGACTGACCACTGTAAGTGAAGTTTAACCATCATAGTGTGAAATACAGTTTTACTGACGCTCTTACGTGACTGAGCTGCAACGGAGACGGTGCGAGACGACGTCGCCTTGCAACTTTCTCAAACCACAGTAAGCAATGCCGTTGCATGTGTGGTGTAATGGGAAAATTACCTTTAAGCATGATTTCATATGTCCTGTAATATGCATGTGTTGATTATTTATTTAATTATTCACAATGCTTTGCAGGGTGTATGGCTTTTGAATCTCACTTTGTGTGTCCTCCCTGAAGGAGAAGACGACTGTTTGTCTTTGCATTTTTCCCTTAAGGACAAATGCAACAAAACAGTTGTCTCAGGAGAAATGTTTATGCTACCAGGTCCCAGGTCCCAGGTCCCATGTCAGGGTCATAGACCTATCTAGAGAAACTTACAAGATGTTCTTTTTCCAGCTAAGATAGAATGACCGGTAAAGAAAGTTGACACACAAAGGTCAGATTCAGAAAGACAAAACAGCTCCAACTTGTCTGCCTGGGAAGATTTATTGTTATACTAAGATTAGACAATTTTCCAAACATGGTATGTTTTTCTTTGGGGGAACAGGTTATAAGGCAGGAAACTGTAGTTGTAAGGGGGCAAGACGTTTGTCACTCTGTAGCTGCTGTGTACATTGTGAAGACTGTTCTTGTCATTTGATTGTTCTCTGCAGAAAACAATTCAACCTTCACCAAAGACTAAACCTTGATTCAGTTTGCAGCCTGTCTTTATTTTGTTTCAACAAAGTCTCACTTCCAACAAATGCCTCTCTCGCTGTACAAGAAACTTCCACGACAGTGGTTCCAATTCATGATGGAAACTACTGGCTGGTGCATCTACAAAAAAACATCTAAAACATTATTTAAGTACTTCTAAAGCAATGTTTGAATCAAGTGATGTGAAAGAAACCCTTGCACTGATGTATACAATGATCATATCAACCATAATCCTGGACAAAAATTTGGTCCATAATGCTAAAAAATGCTATTTAATTATAATTGCTAATGGTCATTATGTTAAATTGTCTTGCTGAAACTAAGAGTAGGTATATCAATGGAACAGTAGTGATACACTACAGCAGTATATTTCAATAAGAATCAGTAAATGAAGGTGAAAAGTCATACTGTATGTGATAGTAAAACATGAGTGACATGGTATTAAAGAATGGCACACTAATATCCAATAGTGACATACTACTCTGAATTGATTTATGGCACTAAAGTGTTAGTTGCATACCATCAGCAACTGTTCAGTCTGAGCACTGCTGCCTTTTTAAGCTTGTACAAGACAGGTGAGATTTCATTTGGTCAAAAACTATTCAAATATCGTTAATAATCAAGTCATAATTTTAAATTGTTCCTGGCCTGGAGAGTTCTCGTTTAAAAGTCAGAATTAGAGGAGTAACTCATCCTGGGAAATGTACACCAACCACAGCTACAAACAAAATGGCACTACACTGTGTGTGTGTGTGTGTGTGTGTGTGTGTGTGTGTGTGTGTGTGTGTGTGTGTGTGTGTGTGTGTGTGTGTGTGTGTGTTGCCAGGTACTCACGCATGGTCTACGGGCCAGAAGTTGATCAGAGTGACAGGACTGAAAGACAAAAAAACATGAGATGATGACACAGGAAGGAGGAGGACAACGCACAGCAATGGATGATGGGAGCTGTAGTATGGAGGGCAGCAGGGAGGTGGACAGGGAGGAGTGTGAGACCAGATTGACAGAAACGAGACAGCAGAGTTGTATGCACGCACGCACTCCATTTCAGATATAGTAAAAACACAAACCTTGTGCCAATGAGTTGGGTGTGCTAATAAACTTTTGAGAGTACATTTTCATCCAAAGTCAACCACCACACACCACACTGCATCCATCACAACACTCCACAAGCGGAAAAACAAAAAAAAGACTGAAATTCAAAATCCAAGACAGGCACGGATAACGCAGGAAATAGGCCCAAAGCTATGACAATGATACAGAATAGGTCACAAAATACAAGGGTATGAAACACATCAAATTATATCAAAAGTTAGCTGCCTCTTCGTCTGTTGCTAGCAGTTTGGGAGTGACAGGTGTAGAGGTGCTGCTGCTACCTCTTTCAGTTACAGTTGCTTGGTTTTCTGACTCAGGTCTATTAGGCTTTTTAGCCTGTGATTGATTTGTGAAGAAATCCAAAATGCGCTTCTGTGCCATGTTATAGGCAAGCTAACTTCTGTACTGTTGACCCGGCGGGAAAGTTTCAACAACTACCTTCACTCATTCACTGCCTCACCTTTGGCAGAATTAGCAGATTCATTCTGATTAAATTATGTGTTTATCTCTTACCAACCACATTTTAAAATCAAAATGTCATTGTAATGAAAGGGAGTAGGGTTAATATCAATAATCAATTCATTAAAATAAATGTATGTACTCTTTAACTATGGTTGTAGTTTGTCTACCTTTTGCTAAGGGGGTGCTGCAACACCCTCCGCACCCCTAGATTCCTCCACCATGCTGAGGGCATGCACTTACAAGTGAGCGTATTTTGTTTAAAGAGAGTGAAGTACGTCCAACACACTGAAACATGTATCATGTACAGCCCCAGCATTCTTCTTTGAGCCAATACCTACCATACATTATTATTGACTGTGTATCTATAGCCAATAACAGTAATAACGGTCTAGATTTCCATAATCATCTGTATTTAACCTGTGTTAAAGGGTAATTTAGAAACATTGTGCCATAGTTTGTCCACCAGAGAGCACTGACACAGCCAGAAACTTATTTTAAGAAGGTTCCACAGGGGGAAGACTTCTGTCACAAATTAAAACAAAAAAAACAGAAGCATTTGATTTTCATTGATTTACCAACCTTATAGCCTGCTTGACTGCAACATTATGGCTCCAATTAAGAAATTTAAACTTCTCTGCTGTTTTCAAAGATATGTCATCAGCATCCCCTGAAGATGGTCATCGTTCACAGTAGCATCAATTTAATGATTTTCTAAAATTGATCTCTAAATGCTTTGAAAGTGTGCTTACAGTAGTCCCAAATTCAACAGTAGCATTCAGGATCAGTTTACAGGTAGCAGTTGCATCCTTTAGCACTGGTTGGGGCAGCTGTGGCTCAGTGATAGAGCGGTTGCTTGCTAATCGGAAGGTTGGTGGTTCGATCCCTTGCCCTCCTATGTCGAAGTGTCCTTGGGCAAGACACTGAACCCTGAGTTGCCCCCGGTGCTGTGCATCGGAGTGTGAATGTGTGTGAGTGTTTATCTGATGAGCAGGTGGCACCTTGTACGGCAGCCTCGGCCACAGTGTATGAATGTGTGTGAATGGTGAATGTCTCCTGTATGATGTAAAAGCGCTTTGAGTAGTCGTTAAGACTAGAAAAGCGCTATATAAATACAGCACAGTTACAGGTAGCATCAGCATTCCTCAGTCATCAACCATGATGTGCCATTTTCTCTGATGCTTTGTGCATTATCTGAAGATACCGTTGTTGATGTCATCTAGCTAGGTTTGAAAGGTACTAGCAAAAGTTGTTTGTGTCCGACCAATGCCCTAGTCACCCCAATCATCACTGCTGTCACATACAATGGCAATATCCCACAATGATTGGCTGGCTGGCTTACATTTTAAAGGAATAGTTTGACATTTTGGGAAATACATGTCTGATGAACACTGACAAGGTTATTTTTTAACTATAACATGCCTCGCTCAGTACATTTCTTAGTCACTGATATTTAAAATATTGTGAGATTCTCAACTCTTCAACAGTCACCTCTGTTTTTCTGACATCCCTCAACAATAGGAAGCATCAAACTTGATTTGGATAAACAAACTAAATGTGCGCTGTGTAGGTAGTAAAAACATATGAGGAGCTGGAAACAATCTTTTTCTTTAAACACACTACTGAACAAACACTATCACAGCTAAATCTGTTATCAAACCTCTTTGCATGCATGTGTACATGCACAGGTGTTTGTGTATGTATGGGTTGAAATAAAATGTCTGTGTGCATTCAGAGACCTGCGAGTGTTTAATAAAGATGACTCTTAGTTTGTAATAGAAGCTAGTGTCTCTTCCTGTTTGCCCCGTGATGCATGTCTCACAGACGGTTGAAGCAGCGATGTAGGTGGCTGCAAGACTGATGGATTGTTTAAGATACTGTAGTTTGTGTGTGTGTGTGTGTGTGTGTGTGTGTGTGTGTGTGTGTGTGTGTGTGTGTGTGTGTGTGTGTGACTCACGTTTCCAGGTTGTCTCCCTCCAGGATGGTTTGGACAGGCAGGTAGCCCATGCGTGGATGTTTGGCAAAGTACCGCTTAGTCCTGAACTTGTTCTTCAGTACCTTGGCAAAGTCCCTGACATCTTCCCCTGATGTAGTCTGGAAAGAGAGGGCACAAAGGTGGCTTTGTTCACAAAAACAACCCCCACACACTTTATCTGCAGTAAAAATACCAGGTTCAAAGTAGATGAATAGACGTCCCAAAAAATAACTGATTTAGAATTTAAATGTCAACGTTATGAATGAACTGTGGAAGCGTCAAACAATTTGGTACAGCCCTAGCAGGAATATAAATATATTCATACCGGAGTGCAGTACTCGACCATGGGGTACTGCATCTTATGTCCCTTGGCAACGCGACCGGAGAAGAAGCAGCTTTGGCAAATGTCATAGTTGAAATGTTTCAGACTCCGATATCTGGGGAGAGAAAGAGAGAACAAAAGAGAGAGGTCAAGAAAGCAAAGAAAGAACACAAAAGGAGGAGAAGAGACGTGGGAGTGAAAAAACAGCAGAGGAAAGTGAGCAAAACAATGCAGCTGGTGGAGACGCAAGAATAGAAAAAGAAAAAAAGGGAGAGAATCAATAAAAAAGGGACATTTACAGCTATGTTTTCTCCAGGATAGGAGTAGTTAACATTCTTTCAGCCCAGTACCTAAATGAGAAATTTATTCACTGACCCTGGGACTGGGACTCTTCATTAAAATTTATCAGTGGTCCTGTCAGGAAGGGGCACACAAACAATAAGCCAGACACTCCTCCCTTTACGGGTCCCAACCTCTCAGTTGGACAAAAAAGCCTCCTGGATTTCTCCAGTATTTTAAGGGCTGAGGTTACAAATATGACTGCAGTTCTGTCAATATAATCATCAATTATTCATATGAACAGTATAAGTGGGCTGTTTTACTGCCCTGCGGCTAGGTTAGGATACAAATACGTTCACAAGCTTTTTCATAGCTGGATCTCAACTCTGGTGACAGATAAATGTCATTTTGTTTGTAGATAAGAGACGACTCAAAAAAGGAGAAAACTGGTGAACATACCAAATTCTCATGAATCTCCCACACGTGCTACTTAAGGATGAATTTTGTTCGTAAGAGTGCTTCATGTACTTAGAAAAATATCCCTGGTAACATCAATTTGGCGATTATCAATACAGCTTCTTTGAACAGATGCTGAAGCTTCTTGTTTTAAATAGCTGATTATAAAACATCTTACTGTGTTTTGTGATAAAGAGAAAAGCTTGTGAGCCATCTCTCCTTTTAATTTGTTGCTGTGTGTGCAACACATGAAAATGTGTGTAAAAATGTGTCTTCTCCTACCGTTTGAATAAAGAACACTACAGTGCCAAGAATGCTCACTCTTATTGCAAAATGAAAAGTTCTTCTGTGTTCTGTATGTATAACTATGTTAGAAAGCAATGTATTCACCCAACAAGAGTTATTGGAAGAACAGACTATGATGAGATGCAAAGATAACTAAAGAGCATATATAGCCAATGGGCTGCTCATATTTTGTGTTTTATTAACCCTCTCTGAAGTGACGAATATTATGCTTTACACCAAAATGGCTTCAATTCTGTGTTCTTCTTTTGATTGGACATTCAGATGTGCTGATCGAAATGTGGATTACATGTAGTGTTGATGTCTACAATAGACATGATGCCTACCAGTGCATTCATTAAGGCACATTTATACTGTAAAATGAAAAGTTGTTGTACTGCAACTATGTGGCTCTATATACCTGAATCCTATGATAGGACACTCCTTGCAGATGTTACACTTGGCCTGGTGCTTGGCAGTCTCGGCGGCGGCCACCCTGTGCAGGACGGGTAACCACACCATGGATTGAGGCTCCAGACGCATCCAGTCCAGGAACATGGCGGCTTCCAGTTCAGGTTTGTTGTTGGCCTGGGAAGAAGATGAAGTTACGGTAAGCATGGTTTGCAAATGACGCAAAACAATAACAGTTTTTGACATGACTGACTATTTTTGTGTTTTAGTGAGAATAATAATAATTAAAAAAAAAGACTCAAGTAAATATTTCATGTGGCAGGCGTTGTACTTTAACAAACTTCTTCTAAAGATTTCACGTGATTATTGTCAAAATTTGTCATTAGAATCTTAAGACCTTCACAAAGCTAAATTGCAAAGCTTTTACTTTTTATCATAGTGTAGGCGTGGTAAGGTGTGGTTCCCTCACCAAACAGGAAGTGGTTAGTATCTAGCTATAGACAGGTAAAGAAATTGACAAAGCCACGTTGTAGACTTGCAACGGAGAGCAGTGAAGTCTATCAGAAGCACTTTTCTGGTGATGGCTCAGTGTTACTGCACAGCCTTCAACTGAGCTTGACGATGCAGATGTGATGTGAGCAACCTGTCTGAAAGTCTTCTGGTAGCTAGCTGTACCAAGAGAAATCTCAATAATTCCCAATCAGCAGAAACTGAGATATACACAGGCTAATTATTGCTAACTAACATGCTAGTTAACATTAGTAATTAAACTAAAACAGCTAATTAAGTCGAAACTGCCTGCGAGCGTCTCCTGTATTGTGGGGTAATTTGTGGACTAGGCGACAGCAAATTGCTTGGTTATGACACAATCGTATACTAAACCTATTTTTACAAAGACGTCTGCTACGGAGCCATAACGTGAGAGACAAGTTAATGGAGCCTTTTATACATTGTCGTGTTCCTTTAGAAATAAACACTGGACAAATAGAGTCTTTAAACACTTCAGATGTAAAGTTATTTGATGGCTTGTTAGCAACAAATGTCTCTATAGGAGGTATGCTTTGTGGAGGCTGGCTTACCCCCTTGTATCTAGCCTGTACATTATCTTTTACTGTGACTGTTATTGCCACTATTTATTACACCCCCAACCGGCCCTGTCAGACACCGCCTACCAAGAGCCTGGGTCTGTCTGAGGTTTCTTCCTAAAAGGGAGTTTTTCCTCGCCACTATCACACTAAATGCTTACTAGAATCGTTGCGTCCTTGTAAATTATAGAGTGTGGTTTAGACCTACTCTATCTGTAAAGTGTGTGGAGATAAATACATAAAATAATTTGATTGAATTACATTGTCCAATCTGCCCCAAACCTATCATGCTTCACAAGAACCCTTGCCTGAAGATATCTACAAGTCAATATTAAGATAAAATCAAGGGACCCCCTAGTGGCAACAGGAAGTAACAGTCGTTATACTTTGATGTTGTCCTCCTAGCAGGTTGATTGGATCTACGTTAAATGTGGAGTAAAGTATACGACTTTGATGATTTCATTTGAATTCTGTGAGTCTCGGCTGTGGTGGCATATTTTTCATGCAGGATGACAGACAAGGCCCAAAGACATCTAAAGGTGTTCTGGTAAATTGGTTTAAAGGGCGCCCCCTACAGAATTTCAAAGAAGTAGCTCCTGCAGTGCATTTTAACTATATGTATACAATGTGGTAGGCATATGCATCATGTCCAGACCTACAAAAAAGCCTCTTGGAGCCATACCCTAAACCAGTGGTTCTCAACCTTTTTGGGACCACCACCCTCCTATCCATTATCCAGGTCCCTTACCCATCAAATAAGATTTAGGCTAATTGCCCTGAATATTAATGATTAGGTGCTATCATTGTTATGATAATGATTATTGTTTTAATTTGTCCTACTATTGTTATCAAAAATCATCCAAAAAAATCATATCATTGAATGAAAAATGAATGAAAACAGCTATGTTCATAAACTTATTAAGGATAAATTATGTTAACGTCTAATATAGACTATAAAGTTCACGACAAGACCGATTCATAGCGCTGCAGTACGGAGTTTATATAAGATTACACTCTGACGTCCCATTCCCATGAAGGCAGCACGGAGCTGCACCATACTTTGCCTAAAGGAACACTAAAGAGAAGAAGAGTTACAATCCGCCATCTTGTCGCAGTTAGAAGTAGATGAAGATAGTAAGAAAAGGTTTTGTTACCAAATAGGCTATTCAGTCCAATTCTCACATACAACTGATGGTTGCAACCATAGACTGTACATAAAGGTGGACAACACGTCTCCACCTTCTCACGAGCCAGAATTTGCCCTTTCGTGATGGGGCAGTGGAGCTGCAGCATCTATGTTCATCCACACACCCACACACCTACAAACCCACCCGACATTCATGACATGTTAGCCCATTTTTATAGCATCAACTGACTAAAAAAAAAAGAAAAACGCCTACCTCTGCCTGTGTGTGTCTGCTACCTTTCTGAACTACTGCAGCTCGTACGCATATGATGTCTACAGCCAGCAGCACTACTGCGGCAGGAACTGGGACTCAGTTGCCTGCTTGTCTCTTAATGGTTAATGATCTGTTAATGAGTAGGGCTGGGCACCAAGCGTCGATACTTTTATGGCACCGACCAAAATATTCTAATCCTATGAGTATTGAAAAATAACTGGATCTTTTGGTGCTAAATTTAGGTTCTAAAAGTGTCTGTGAGCCAATAATCATGTAGCATACTTGCATGTAAGGACCTAAAGTCACCGGTGATTGGCTGTGCAACGCAACTTAAAACACGCATGTGAAAGAGACACCACTGAAGATACTTGCAGTCGCACATCTGTCCTTTCAGAGAGCGGAGGTCCCACACACACACACACACACACACACACACACACACACACACACACACCACACACACACACACACACACACACACACACACACACACACACACACACACACACACACACACAACACACACACACACACACACACACACGGACGGAGTGAACTCGAGCAAATCACGTCAGCTCTGTTCTGCAGTCACAATGCCATTAGTGGCTTACAAATGTGGTCACAGTTTTTCAAAACTTCTCGCAGAAAGCGTTTGCTGTGATATGATATTAATTAAATCAGCCGCGGTGCTGTTGACGTTACACTTCCTCTGAGACAAGTAGGCACAACAGTGGTTGCTATGCCCTGGGGACTGACTGACAGGCTGAGGGTGTAAGGCAAGGCAACTTTATATCTAAAGTACAAGGCAATTCAATTACATTACACAATTACAATTATTTATTTTTAATCTTTTGCATCTGTGTGTGCTGACTCGCTTCCCTGTGTTTGTAACAAACATAGTGTGCGAGCTGAACATGAGCCTAGGCACATTTTACTAATGCAAAATAACAATGAGATGCTGCGCCGTAAGACCAGGTTTTTGCTGGGCAAGATATGGCCCTTTGTTGTTTAGATTCCATTGCGTTTAATATTAGCCTGTACACAATGTAATTTATTTATTTATTTAATATTCATAATATGTTCATTTTGTGGCCAAAAGATTTCTCTTTTTTTTTTAGTAATTTTCGCCAAGTTATGATTGATACCTATCCTGAGTATCTGACTGGCACACCAAAAGCACAACTTATTAATGATACTTTGAGTGAGCAGTGTTACTGGATTTTTTTTTTTTTTTTAATTTTTGATTCACAATTATGGTGGAAAATAACAGTTTTGTGTAATGTATTTTTGTTAAAACATATGGTATCGTTAAGGAACTCGCATCAAAACTGAGGTATCGAAACTGGCACCGGATCTAAAGATTTTGAACGATGCCCAGCGCTATTAAAAATTAACATCACTAATTTTCACTTCACTATACTATCAAAAGATCCTGGTTTCAGTCTAACGTGTTCATTACAACGGAAAATACTACAATTATGTCTTCTTGACCCCCCTTCTTTACACCATGCTCCCAAACTACACTCACCAGCCACTTTATTAGGTACCCCATGCTAGTAACGGGTTGGACCCCCTTTTGCCTTCAGAACTGCCTCAATTCTTGGTGGCATAGATTCAACAAGGTGCTGGAAGCATTCCTCAGGGAGTTTGGTCCATATTGACATGATGGCATCACACAGTTGCCGCAGATTTGTCGGCTGCACATCCATGATGCGAATCTCCCGTTCCACCACATCCCAAAGATGCTCTATTGGATTGAGATCTGGTGACTGTGGAGGCCATTTGAGTACAGCGAACTCATTGTCATGTTCAAGAAACCAGTCTGTGATGATTCCAGCTTTATGACATGGCGCATTATCCTGCTGAAAGTAGCCATCAGAAGTTGGGTACATTATGGTCATAAAGGGATGGACATGGTCAGCAACAATACTCAGGTAGGCTGTGGCGTTGCAACGATGCTCAATTGGTACCAAGGGGCCCAAAGAGTGCCAAGAAAATATTCCCACACCATGACACCACCACCACCAGCCTGAACCGTTGATACAAGGCAGGATGGATCCATGCTTTCATGTTGTAGACGCCAAATTCTGACCCTACCATCCGACTGTCGCAGCAGAAATCGAGACTCATCAGACCTGGCAACGTTTTTTCCAATCTTCTATTGTCCAATTTCGATGAGCTTGTGCAAATTGTAGTCTCAGTTTCCTGTTCTTAGCTGAAAGGAGTGGCACCCGATGTGGTCTTCTGCTGCTGTAGCCCATCTGCCTCAAAGTTCGACGTACTGTGCGTTCAGAGATGCTCTTCTGCCCACCTTGGTTGTAACGGGTGGTTATTTGAGTCACTGTTGCCCTTCTATCAGCTCGAACCAGTCTGGCCATTCTCCTCTGACCTCTGGCATCAACAAGGCATTTCCGCCCACAGAACTGCCGCTCACTGGATGTTTTTTCTTTTTCGGACCATTCTCTGTAAACCCTAGAGATGGTTGTGCGTGAAAATCCCAGTAGATTAGCAGTTTCTGAAATACTCAGACCAGCCCTTCTGGCACCAACAATCATGCCACGTTCAAAGTCACTCAAATCCCCTTTCTTCCCCATACTGATGCTCGGTTTGAACTGCAGGAGATTCTCTTGACCATGTCTACATGCCTAAATGCACTGAGTTGCCGCCATGTGATTGGCTGCTTAGAAATTAAGTGTTAACGAGCAGTTGGACAGGTGTACCTAATAAAGTGGCCGGTGAGTGTATATGGTAATGTCCGTCTGGCTATATATGTGTTGAAGCGCTAATGGGTTGTCATGTTGCAGTTGAATCCAAATCTTAACAGACCTGCCTTACCTAGTTTACGGTTGCTAGGTACAGCATAGTTTCATCAATTTCTGGGTTCAGGGTTTAAGCAAACAGACAGTTCTCACAATTTTCCCTTCGACTGGGTTTACTTTCAGAATACATTTGACAAAAAGAGCTACATATATATATAGTGTTCATTCTGTCCTATTTGTTTGTGGGATTTGTCCATGTTTCCTTCTCTGCAGCTGTCAGAGATCATTTGATCCCGTACAGGCTTTCATTCACACACTCTCATTATCTGGTCCTGTTTACTGGAGTCTTTTATTATTCTTGGTTTAATCAATGTTTTGCCCTTTATTTTCTGTAAGTCTCTAAGCAACAATCCTGATGTAGTCTTATGTTAAACACTTGGGTTCTCAGTGGGGAGGTGATTATACCTTCATCCGGAGGGCCTGAAGGCTTTCTTTAGTAGCCAAGTTAGCCCGTGCGAATATGTGACGTCGTGAACAGAGGTGGTGCTAATGACGAAAGACTACCGACTTTGCTATTTCAACGAATTAGAAGAAGAAGAAAAAGGTAAATAACTTCAGAATTGGCAGCAACATTGCCGTCTTGGATTTGATTCAATGACCTTCCACGTCGGATCAAACCTTTCATTTGCCATAAAAGAACTCATCTTAACCCAGTTAGTATACACCAGAGAACTGCAGTCACTCTGAGAGTCCTGGCCTCCGGTTACCCCGGTTATGGGCGGCTGTGGCTCAGTGGTAGAGCGGTTGCCTGCCAATCGGAAGGTTGGTGGTTCGATCCCCGCCCCTGCAGTCATTGTCAAAGTGTCCTTGGGCAAGACACTGAACCCCGAGTTGCCCCCGCTGCTGCGCATCGGAGTGTGAATGTGTGTGAGTGTTTATCTGATGAGCAGGTGGCACCTTGTATGGCAGCCCCGGCCACAGTGTATGAATGTGTGTGAATGGTGAATGTATCCTGTAGATGTAAAAGCGCTTTGAGCAGTTGTTAAGACTGGAAAAGCGCTATATAAATACAGCACATTTACATTTACCCTCGAGCTTGTTCAGGCAGTGTTATATGGCGCCACCTCGGGTGTGACTAATATACTGCACGTTTAAGGCATCAGAGCAAATAGACCTGTGGACTACTGCAGCATTTGACAGTACTAGTGATCTACAACACACTTAGAAAGAAGCGTGTGTGTGTGTGTGTGTAGGAGTGTGTCACGTACAAACTGGAAGCAGCTGCGGACGGAAGGCTCGATGTTAGAGCCCCCGAAAGAGGCAACCTCGCCCAGCTGCCGGGGGATCTGGATGGAGTCGTGGAGGAGTAGGCCCAGGCGACGCTGGTCACAGAAACCTGTTGCGCTGGCAACCTGTCTGAACAAGTCTGGAGGACGGAGAGGGAGGAGGAGAACGATGACAGGTTTACAAAGGGAAATATGACCTCTACACACATTAGACCGGTCGGTTATAACTCGGTACTCCACCCGTTTATGCTGGAGACACAAATCCTGTGCTTCTTCCTCCATTTTTCAACTTTTTAACTCAAGTGCATTTAAGTACGTACGCTTTATTCTTTAAATACATTGTGTTGCTATATGTCATCAATCACAATGTGGTGTTAACATTAATTACGTGAAGTCCAGCAGAAATACTAATGGGATTAATGCAGTTATACAAACAGCTTTAACAAACTAGAATGTTTTTTTATTATTGATTATGTACAAATTGATTTTTTTTAACCCACACCATCTGGCTGCAGATCTGTGGTGCTGTGTGCTCACGTCCTGCCGCTCTGAAATATTACTACTACAAAATGATCTTCTGGAAAAGCAGATTAATAAACAGATTAATTGTTTTAATGCTTCACTGTGATTGGCCCAATATTTCAGAGCAATGTGAGTGATGTGACTGGCTAAGAGTGAATTAATTAATCACTACACCCTGTGATTTGAATCCTTTAGATAAGCACTGGTCTGTGTGTGTATATAATACTTACATCTGTATTTATCCTCCAGGTGAGCCTTGCAGAGTGAGATGATTCCAGTTTTGAATGACAGAGTCCGGATCTTTCCGGTGCGACCACTACCAACAAACAAAACAACATGTCAGAGTATGTTAAATCTTACTGATATAGGGGAAACTTTTTCTGTTTTTGCAGCATGCAACACTTACGTGTCGTAGACGTTGAGCAGCCAGTTAAGGCACATGTCCACGCACAGCGGGACATTGACCAGGTGAGAGTGGCTCTGCTCCAGCTGCTGGTACAGGCTGGTCAGACAGGTGACCAGCTGGGAGATGTCCAGCAGCTGCTCGTTCTGCTTCAGACCATGCTGGTCGAACACCTCACAAGCCATTGGCATGCTCAGCAGGTCCACTACAGACAAAGACAGTGAAGACTGTTAAACAGCAGACAACCACACAGCTGAGTGTGTCCTACTGCCGAGCTTACACCATGCTTACACTGGACCTGCTTGGTTTAAAAGGTCTTTGAGCTCACTGCTGCCCAAGGACAGTAGTGAGAAAGCATCATTCCTCCTTATCATTCATGAAGTCCACTAAAGGACAGGCAGAGAGAGGAGAAAGGCCAACACTCTTCAAATATCCTGGCAAGTTCAATAAGTCAACTGAATGTACAAATGGCTAAATGTGCAGTGGACAAAATTGCTGTCTTGGGAATGTTTTTGACCAACAAAACTGTAAACTTTTGTTTTTGGCACACCTGTTGTTTTCCTTACCTACATTTTTTTCCTCTTTTACAAATACACAACAAGGTGGAATGCAGAAAAGCATCAAACAGAATAGATGCTTATGAATAAGGCTTTGAATTTTAATTCCAAATTCAAACAACATGTCAAACATGAGAGCTACACTGATGACTAGAATACTATTTAAGAATTAAGATTCTTTTTATTTATTAGGATAGTGCACATTAATCAACATTTCTGTAAATGTGCAAACGTCAGCAAGCCAGCAAATTTTCAACTGTAGTCCTAGTTACCCAGCATGCATGTCTTTATGGTGGGAGTAGGGCTGTGACGGTATAGTTTTTTCTTACCACGGTGAAGAAGCAATATATTATTGCAGTATTGCGGTTAACCGCAACCCCTTTATGAGAGCAGCGTAAGTTAGAGCAAGAACGATAGGGTTGCCACCGGAAAATCCGGAACACGTTTTTCTCCCAACACGGAATGCTGTGTGGAGTAGCCAGACCCTCCTCAACAGCACTGAGGAGGAAGGTCTGACAAAGCGAGACTTACATTAATTTGTCTATTTAAGCCGAAAACGGAGAAATGCCTTTGCCTTTGCTACCGTGTATTCTATTAAATGTTACCTGTCGAAGTAATTCATAATAAATCCCCCATATAGCCTATATATTAAATGGACTGTCCATCTGCTTGTGCAAAGCTGAAGTGACAAGCAAATTTATTTTCCCCATATTCTCTTGAATATAGGATTGAAGAAAGTAAATGCGGATGACTACACAATGATTATTGCTTTTGTTATATTTCACATCACACATCTGTTCTTCTCTAACTATTGCCATCAAAAAGCTTAAAAACAAAATCCGGTGGCAGTGTCATGTCACCGCCGGCAGTGCGGAGATGCGGTTATCATCACAGCCCTAGATGGGAGGAAAGCAGATCCCCCAGAGGAAACCCCCACAAACACAGGGAGAACATGCAAACTCCACACAGAAAGGCCGGACCCAAGACCTGGGATCAAACTCAGCGGTGCCTACTTGCTGTAAAGCAGCAGTGCTAACCACTGAGCCACCGTGGCACCTCACAATTCTGGTTCTACTTAGAACAATTTACTAATTTTTTTACCCACAGCCGGCTGCAAACATGACACTGACTAAATCAGCTTACGGTTGTTATGGCTAACCTGTGTTTAACCCTTCTTTTGTCAATTCAAAACAAGCTAGTCAACACGGGTCGATCCTTGGTCATGACAATTCAAATACAACCTGAGTCCCAACCCGGGAGCGATGTATACCAATCACCTTGCATGCTGGAAATGGGCGGGGCAGTTTACACTCATATTCAATTTACTACGTTGTCCAGCTAAACACCAGAACTAGGGTTCTGAACTTGAATTTCTCATTGTACAGTAGGCTCCTGATTATGTTCTAACGCCCAAATAAATAACCATCAAACACTCAACATATGATTTTCTGGAGACAGATGATCTAGTTTCATTATCCCTGGCCCTGCAGTCCCATGTCTAAGTGTCCTTGGCCAAGACACTGAACCCCGAGTTGCCCCCAATGCTGCGCCATCAGAGTGTAACTGTGTGTGAGTGTGTATCTGATGAGCAGGTGGCACCTTGTACAGCAGCCTCGGCCACTGTGTTTGAATGTGTGTGAATGGTTCCTGTACTATGTAAAAGTGCTTTGAGTAGTCGTTGAGACTAGAAAAGCGCTATATAAGAGCAGAACAGTCCAGCACATTAAACCAAAAAGTTTATTTTGGTTTAATGTGCTTTATCTATTCCTGATTTGTCATGTGTGTTTGCATGCATATTAATGTTTCTGCTATGCTTCCTTTCTTCCTGATTTGTTGTGTGTTTTGCATATTAATTTAGTTGCTGAATGTTGAATGTTTACTAGTTAGGGGCCGAGCAGCTTTAAAACATTTTACTACATACAGTAGTATAAACAAATCCTGCAATTTCTTCCAAATTAAATTCTAACATCCGAAGATCACTGTCTATTTGGTGTGCAAAATTTCAGAATTTTGACTCAAAAAGTGGATTTTAAAAGCATGTTCGAAGTGTGTCCTCATCTACGCATTGCAGTCAATGTAAAGAGAGCATCTTTAACATAAGTTTGGCATTTATTGATCTTTGTTGAAAATAAATTACAGGCATCTCTAGTTTGTGAAAACCAAGTAAAAGATTCTCAAAAACTTTCTAAAAATATTTTTTTTTCAGTAGCTTGAAATAAACGGTTGTCTATCAAATTCCTTCTACACACTAATAGCGCTACAACCAACCAGAGCAACGCTAGTTGATAGATTAAACTTCGCGGTAAAAAGTTGGCAAAACTTTGAACACAACTTCCTTTTTTAAGAGTGACTTCAGAGCTTAACTCCAAGTGATCCAGAGTCTCGGCCAAAGCCGATTGGAAAGGCCGCTGTTCGCCGGCAGCAGCAGCCATCTTCTTTGTTTTCAAGTAGCAGGGAATTTACATGGAACCGTTGCAACTCTGCCATCATTATGTTAAGCCCGCCCACCGACTCTATACACAATGTGATTGGCATGACCAGAATTTGGTTTTTCCAGCTCACAAGAGAGTTGCTAGACTGACCCTGGCTGCAAATTACATCTGCTGCGTGCGTCTCGATTTCAAGGCTAGGGTTTTGCTGTTGTTTTTAATAAACACCCCCCCTTTCAGTATAGGGCTGCATAATAGTGTAACTGACATTGCAATATTATTGTTCCCCGATATATATGATATTATATGAAAAAACACTAATTTTAACAAGATGTCATAAATAGCTCCATTTGGAAATAATAAATATTCTTGACTACTGGGGTGATTTTGAAAAGGAGACATCTACATAGAAAATAAAAATTTAAAAAAGACATTTTTCTTACGTGAACCATTCTTTGTTGAACGTTAATAATAAATTTCACATTTCACAAAACAAAAATGTTATTTTCTATGAAATGTTTTGTTTTGTAAAATGTTGACGTGTCTTGTGAAATGTTTTGTTTTGTGAAATGTGGAAGTGTTGTGTGAAATAGGCCTGCACAATATTGGAAAAATCTGACATTGCAATAATTCCCCCCCCCCTGCAATATATATTGCAATATGAAAAAAGAAAAAGTAGTGACATAAATAGCTCTATTTGGAAATAATAAATCATTCTCGACTACTGCGGTGATTTTGTAGGGGAGTGCATCTACAAACACCAAAGCAAGTAAGCTAAGCGCTGTGACTAACTCTTACTCTTCTGAGGTGATTCTGGAGGGAAATTAGGTAGAAATACGCTGGTTGACTAGCATGAGACCATTGTATTCATATAATAATCAATCCAGGCTAACGTGAATAACAGTGACTACATGTTGCTTCCTCTAAATGTCAGGTTGGGGTCGACTAGCGGGGCCAGCTCGTTCAAGTTTAATAACTTGATGAGACCTGCATGTCACGGTCACTAGAAACAAACTCTGTGTATCCAAGAACAATTAAAACAGTGTAAATGACGTTAGATCAGACACAGACTTCTGTAGTAGATTAGTGTTACGTTTCTAGTGTCGCGGCCCTGAACAGTAACGTTAGTTTAAACAGACGGACCCCTTGTTTCTTTAGGCTAACTATATAAGCTTTAGCCTGGCTGGTAGCAGCTTTCTGCTTGTTTCTTTAAGCTAACTATATTAGCTTTGGCCTGGCTGGTAGCAGCTTTCTGCTTGTTTCTTTAAGCTAACTATATTAGCTTTGGCCTGGCTGGTAGCAGCTTTCTGCTTGTTTCTTTAGGCTAACTATATTAGCTTTGGCCTGGCTCGTAGCAGCTTTCTGCTGGTTTCTTTAGGGTAACTATATTAGCTTTAGCCTGGCTGGTAGCAGCTTTCTGTTTGTTTCTTTAGGCTAACTATATTAGCTTTAGCCTGGCTCGTAGCAGCTTTCTGCTTGTTTCTTTAGGCTAACTATAATAGCTTTAGCCTGGCTGGTAGCAGCTTTCTGCTTGTTTCTTTAGGCTAACTATATTAGCTTTGGCCTGGCTGGTAGCAGCTTTCTTCTTGTTTCTTCAGGCTAACTATATTAGCTTTAGCCTGGCTGATAGGAGCTTCCTGCTTTCTGCTGGGGAAATGGCCGGGAGACTTTGTGATTTTGTTGCATTAATCAGGTTATTTAGTTTGTATTGGCAGCGAACATAAAACACAGACTACTGTAGCTTCACTGACTTCTGAAAGTTTACTTTTCTATCAAGCAGCAAAAATGGACTAGCAACAACATCGTAACGTCCTGCAATGTGACTATCGCGCATGGGCACATTGCAATGTCAATGCTAAAACACAATATCATTCAGCCCTAGTGTGAAATGTTATGTTTTCTTAAATGCTTTTGTGTTTTGACCTACAGGGCCAGCGTAGTTTTAATGTGTCTCTTATACATAGGTTCTACTTGGGCTCCCCGCCCAGGTAGACTCTGACCCGCCCTGATAAATAAAAATTGGAATTATATTATTTTCTTCCAATCAACGATGTATTTTTTTGCAGTGACCTCCAGCCCTTCCCCCTCTTGAAGTTGCGTGCCGTGTGCATGACAGCGTCAACACTTCACTTTACAACTAATTTGTTAAATATGCAAATAGTTACTTTTTTCTAAATGATATGTTAATGGTATGTACTCATTGTTTTCAATAAATAGTTCATAAACCGTCATTTGACTAGTTTATTACTGAACCCAGCCGTAATGCACATCCTGCGCCACCCACCAAGTAAGTTCTCATCCTGTGGGAGTTTTTTCATGAAAAACACAGCGTAAAAGACCAGACTATTATTGCGTTGGGAGGCCGCATTTAAAATATATTTTCTAAAAATAGATGGCAAAATAGCAGAGTTTACACTGCTAAGAGTACATCAGTGTTGTGTGGGTTCAAGCTGTTAGATAAGCTGCCTGGCTGTGTATGGTTTGTGGGGGCTGCAAATGTGTGTCATGCTGCTGTAGAGATGGTAAGTGAACACGTTAATGGCCCATCAGCACAAACAAAGGATACAAATGCTCTGGGACGTGGGGTTTGATGGTTATAGTACCCCTAAAGTGGCTTGCGTAGCTAGTGTTGAGAGGTTTTGTTTATATATTATGCACTTTATTTTGTTATAACTGTAGTATTTAGTACTATTTTGTTTCCATCCTCTCCTTTTACATTAAAGTAAAGCACATGTTTCAAAAAATGTGGATATTCAATAAGTCTATATCTTGCTTTAGTGATTGAAATATTTATACATTGTCTTGTTGTATCCAAAAAAAGAGAATTCCAAAAAAGAAGACATTGATATCTATATCATTATTAAATAAGTAGAAGAAATGGAGAGTGATAGATAGAAAGAAAGAAATGCCCACCAAGTCTACTGCTCGGAATAATGTGAGCAAAGGGGAAAAAAGGAAAATCCACAGGTGAGCTTCCTTCGACAGTGTTAATCACAAATCTGTTAATTGTTATTTTTAGAAAGCCCCTTAACATAAATAGTGCTTCTGTTCTATGCCAGCTATACACCCTAAAACATTTCACACACATAACGGCTCGTAGGCGGCTCACACTCTTCGGATTCACTGGCAAGGGGCGAGAAGGATGAGTAAGCGTACAGTACATATGGACAAGCACACGCAGACTTTCACAGAGGCAACAACGCTAGGAGCAGAGAGAAGAAAAGGAGGAGGAAAAAAAATACACAAAGCAGAAAGTGAAGAAGAGACAATTGAAGTTGAAGGAAAAGAAAGAACAAAGGAGGAGTGTAGTAGTGCTTGAACACAATAAGAGAAACCCTCATGAGAGAAGAGTGTACTTGAAGCAAGAGACAAAAACCCTATGTGACACATTGAGGAGAGGTATATATACACATCTAAACTATATCTGGACAGAGTACTTACAGCAGAGCGCTTTCTGCAGACGCCTGAGCTTCATGGCTGTTCGGTAGGCAGAGAATCGCACATTGTTCAGGTCGGCTGAAGATCGAGAAACAAGAATGAAGACGAAACAGAGTTAGAGATGAAGAGGAAAGACATGGTGGACTCAACCTAAGCTCACAGTCTTAGAATTTCTGTATTTTATCTCGTCATTCAACGGTGCAATGGATCATGAAATAATCCCTCATCATGTATCACAACAATTTATGACTTTATGATAACACAAACCTTTATTAATTTGGTAGTTTCAGCAGCACAAAAACAGCAATGAGAATACATGGGTTGGACACAAAGAACTAGCATCTTACCCAGAGACTGGTAGAGCTCGGCCATCTTGGGATGGTCCCAGCATGTTGTCTGGGTTTGGTGGCTAGAAAGGAACAAAAAAGAGACAGAATGGTCAAAAGCCGAGTTCATCAAATAGATCCTCAGCCTAAGGCTAAGGCTCATGAAAATATTGCAATGACATTGCTAATATGCTAATTTTCATCCAGGTATAATGGTTTTCCAACCCATTGCAAACTAAGCCATTGTTTTTTCAATCTTTGGTTCGTCTAGTTTCCTTGTTGTTTGTTAAACCTCAAACCTGTTATGTCCAATCAATCAGACATATTGTTTTCAGAATCATTCTTTCTTTATTTATTTCGAACACCAAAATATATCTATAAAGTGTTACAAACAATATGTCCAAAATTTCTGTCTGGATATTTATGCTGCAGGGATGTCACATGAATGTATACATTGTTTATTGATATATTTTGACTACAAAGACAAAAAATAAACGGAAATTGAATTTCACAAAACTTTATTGAAATGACATGGAGAACAAAAATGAACAAGACTTTTAAAAATTGTTCTCCCAAGTTGGCAATCAGGGGAAACAAAAACAAACACTGCAACTAAGACAAAAAACTATTTAATTTTTTTCCCCAGGAAATTCCATGAGCTTTTATCCAAAATGAATGACACCATTTAAACAGCCAAGGTTGCCTGAGTAAGCGGCAACTCTGCCTGCCATACACACACACTACATACAAGGCCGTCATGCTAGTATTAGGTTTGGGAATGAGAACGGTCTCGATGGCTGCGCAAGCTGCCTTTCACCCGATATCACTTCCTGTCCGTTTCCCTGTCAATGAGTAGGGTTGAGTATCCCATGATTTTAACGACATAAAGCTAACGTTACATGGCAAATGTATTTGTGGGTTAGCATACCACTGTTAACTGTGGTCAACAATTACACAAAAAATAATTTGGAGCGTGTTCAACTTTGTTGAATTCTTACATTATACTACTACTACTACTACTAGAACTGTTTAGCAATGGTTTAATATCCACTAAGCATTAGCATGAGCCACGTCAATTTTATACAGTTTATGGTCAATATAGCCTATTGTAATAAGTTAGATTGATGTTGAATTTTCATGTTAATAAATTAGGTCTGTACAATTAATTAATATATAGTCAATTACTGTGTTGCAAAAGGGCATGTAATTAATGAAAAATTGATGTGTGTGTCAGAAAAAATGCTGTTAAGATGCTAAATCTCAGGAGAAAGTCACCAACTGGGCAATACCACTCTTAGGCCAAAAAAACACGTTTTATTTCGGCGGCCATGTTCTCCAATTTGTCGGTTCACACCTGCGATTAGGAGCGGCCACACCGGCCCGCGCTTTAAGGCAATCGTTTTGGTGTCTCCTCTATTTCTTTTGCGAGCTGTGAGTGGATGTGTCAAGCTAGGTAGGAACTCACATATAGGAAGGCAACAGCGCAGCTGGATACTTTCCAAAATAAAGCACATTTCAATATAAAAAACACCCAGGTTTATAGCTCTGTCCAGAGCTAGAAGGCGATCAGGCACATACATACAGACAGAGTCACATACACACACACACACACGCAACCAAACAGTCACGAGAGAGAGAGAGAGAGAGAAAGAAATGGAGAAATGAGCATCTGGCATTAACAGCCAGGCATCCGATTGGGACGAATATACATTTCCTAGTGCTTCGCTGGCTGTGTTCCCATGTAAGGTCCTGTGCGTACAGGAATACAGTACGTATATACAGAAACACGTTCTGTGGACCGATGAGGTTAAAATAGAACTTTTTGGCCGGAATGAGCAAAGGTACACTACCGTTCAAAAGTTTGGGGTGACCCAAACAGTTTTGTGTTTTCCTGAAAAGTCACACTTATTCACCACCATACGTTGTGAAATCAATTGAAAATAGAGTCAAGACATTGACAAGGTTAGAAATAATGATTTGTACTTGAAATAAGATTTTTTTTACATCAAACTTTGCTTTCGTCAAAGAATCCTCCATTTGCAGCAATTACAGCATTGCAGACCTTTGGCATTCTAGCTGGTAATTTGTTGAGGTAATCTGGAGAAATTGCACCCCACGCTTCAGAAGCAGCTCCCATAAGTTGGATTGGTTGGATGGGCACTTCTTGCGTACCATACGGTCAAGCTGCTCCCACAACAGCTCAATGGGGTTCAGATCTGGTGACTGCGCTGATAGAATACCAGCTGCCTGCTTCTGCTCTAAATAGTTCTTGCACAATTTGGAGGTGTGTTTAGGGCCATTGTCCTGTTGTAGGATGAAATTGGCTCCAATCAAGCGCTATCCACTGGGTATGGCATGGCGTTGCAAAATGGAGTGATAGCCTTCCTTATTCAGAATCCCTTTTACCCTGTACAAATCTCCCACCTTACCAGCACCAAAGCAACCCCAGACCATCATATTACCTCCACCATGCTTAACAGATGGCATCAGGCATTCTTCCAGCATCTTTTCATTTGTTCTGCGTCTCACAAACGTTCTTCTTTGTGATCCAAACACCTCAAACTTGGATTCATCCGTCCACAACACTTTTTTCCAGTCTTCCTCTGTCCAATGTCTGTGTTCTTTTGCCCATCTTAATCTTTTTCTTTTATTGGCCAGTCTCAGATATGGCTTTTTCTTTGCCACTCTGCCCTGAAGCCCAGAATCCCGCAGCCGCCTCTTCACTGTAGATGTTGACGCTGGCGTTTTGCGGGTACTATTTAATGAAGATGCCAGTTGGGGACCCGTGAGGCGTCTGTTTCTCAAACTAGAGACTCTAATGTACTTATCTTCTTGCTCAGTTGAACAGCTGACTTCTGACCCACAGTGTCAGGTTCAGTTCTGGTCAATAACACTGTAACACTGTCTATACAGCACCTGTATTATTCCACTTATTTAGTATTACTCATCATTCCCACTCTCACATCTCAATTATATATTTTATTACTTATTCATCATTCTCATTTCCTATTTTTCAGAACTGTTCATATGTTCATATTGTAATATAATAACATAATACTATTTTATCCCAGTACCCTTGCACTACGCACATTTAAATAATTGTATTGATCTCTTCATTGCACTCATGCCTCTATATTAATTCTGTTTAGAGTATGTATATATTGTGTATATATTAGTGTGTATATTTCTGTTTTGGTTGATATGTATGTGTAGGCACAGGGTGAGTAACAATGCTCCAAAGACAAATTCCTCGTATGTGTCCTCATACCAGGTGAATAAAGCTGATTCTGATTGTGCAACGCGGCCTCCCACTTCTTTTTCTACTCTGGTTAAAGCCTGTTTGTGCTGTCCTCTGAAGGGAGTAGTACACACCGTTGTAGGAAATCTTCAATTTCTTAGCAATGTCTCACATGGAATAGCCTTCATTTCTAAGGACAAGAATAGACTGTCGAGTTTCAGATGAAAGTTCTCTTTTTCTGGCCATTTTGAGCGTTTAATTGACCCCACAAATGTGATGCTCCAGAAACTCAATCTGCTCAAAGAAAGGTCAGTTTTGTAGCTTCTGTAACGACCTAAACTGTTTTCAGATGGGTGAACATGATTGCACAAGGGTTTTCTAATCATCAATTAGCCTTCTGAGCCAATGAGCAAACACATTGTACCATTAGAACACAGGAGTGATAGTTGCTGGAAATGGGCCTCTATACACCTATGTAGATATTGCACCAAAAACCAGACATTTGCAGCTAGAATAGTCATTTACCACAATAGCAATATATAGAGTGTATTTCTTCAAAGTTTAGACTAGTTTAAAGTTATCTTCATTGAAAAGTACAGTGCTTTTCCTTCAAAAATAAGGACATTTCAATGTGACCCCAGACTTTTGAATGGTAGTGCACGTTTGGAGAAGAAAGAGCCCAGAATTCAATGAAAATAACCTCTGTCCAAGCAGGTCAATCATGCCTTGGGGTTGTATTGCAGCCAGTGGCCCAGGGAACATTTCACGAGTAGAAGGAAAAATGGATTCAATAAAATTTCAGTGAATAAATAATGGAAATAAAATCTAACTTTTTGTGACATATTATATGAATGTCTAATCTGTCATTTGATGCCTTTTGGAGATTTTTTTTCCATCTATTCTAGGCTTTTTTATGCACATTAATACAGATCTTTACCTGGGGTGCCCAAACGTTCCAGCCCCACTGTTGATATTTAGTTATGAGGTTATACCAGATGGTTTCATTTTCAATAAACACCATATTTTCGCACATTGCTGCAGATCCTTTTTTCACCCTGTGTTTGGCTCTCTGTTTTAGCAAAAGAGAGAGACCTCTCACTTGTTTTAGCTACAGAGTGAGACATCTCACTTCTATACTATCTTTGTTGGGAGTCATACATGCTCAGTAGCTAGGTAAGATCCCATCAGCTAGATAACTCTTTCTCCAACTTTGGTCAGTACAAGGCAGGATTAGCTGGGAGACTTCTTCTAGACAAGGGCCACTTGTGGAATACCTGCAGAACAGGGACATGCAAGTAGTTCTGTTGGAGATTATGGAAAACTAGTGAGTGTTGTAGCAGTGTTTTGCCATTGAGAACGAGCTAGCATTAAAGCGCTAGCATGTGGCTATTGGCTAGTGACGTAGAAAGCCGTGAAGATTTTGAACAGCTCACCCAGAGACTGAAGGCAGAGGACATTCAGAACCGTATCTCACTCAAAACACCATGGATAGTTTTTTTTTTCAAGATTGTATGCATGTGGAAGCACCAGAGAAAAAATAACACCCCAAATCCAAGAAAAAGTGTTTTTTTCATGATATGGGCACTTTGAGCTTACATTCTTGTTATAATATTACACTGTCTGATTTTCATGTTAAATGTGGCCGAAGCTTCAAATAATGAAGTAAATATATTTCAGAGAGTTCCCCTTGAGCTAAAACTTCAGATTTCCCACTGTTCTGAACACAAGTTTAAAAGGAGCTGGGTTTCTATGATTGGGCATCTGCTCCAGGCAGGCCAAAGCCTTTATCTGTGATTTGTGTTGCTGCTTGATTACACCAGGTAAAGCTATAATCTTGGCTGCCAATGGTGTTAATTTATCCCCATGTGCTCGTTCAAAAGTAGTTTTAGTTGTCAACAGAAAACTCAGATTGGACAGATAGTCCAGCTAGTTGTCTGGATTTACCCTGCTCTGAGGAGCAGTTAACCATAGCACTCAAAGTAAGCGGAAGGTAAAGGACATCCAGCAGATGTTCGGCTGGCACTGGAGCAATCCTCTAAATGAACAGTCGTTAACATAGGCTACAGATGTGGAGACTCTGAGATGCGGAAACGCTAACCATTCAGAGCACACTGGGCTTTACCGGGGGGGCATGGGCTTGTTTTTTTTTAACATAAAAGCAGGTAAACATGTTTTAGTAGAAATACAAAATAAAACTTTATCTTTTTTACCAAAGACTCACCTAAATATATGGTGTTTATACAGCGACTGCATCCCATCTGTTTTCAGCAAAACAGGCCAAAAGCAGAAAATGCAGAAAATACATGTTGCGTACTTCTTTACAAATAAAATAAATGTCGGACAGACAGACTGACGTGTGCATTCTTTTTCAGAAAACAATTAGTTTTTAGAAAAGTCTTAGGATATGTTGTCTTTAGAAGTTTATTATTCAACTTTTGTTTTTGTTAAAGAAAGAAAAGAAAATCGCAGTACTCAATACTATTGTATTACTATTATCAATACTACTGTATCACAGTACTTCTAGAGTCGCAATAAATAAAAATTGCAATTCAAATCGAACCGGCACCCATGTATCATGAAAGAATCAAATTGGAACAAATGCATATCGTCCCACCCCTATTAGATAGTAAGTTTTATGTTAAACAGATGGTAAATGTTTAGCCGTGCCTTTCAAAACCAGCATAAGAAGAGTTTACTAATGCCAAATAATTGTGACTTTGTAAAAATAAACATTTGCAAAATCCTTTTAGGGTAACACTGAAAGGAATCTAATTCACTGATGAATTAGATCTATTTCCCCAAAATGCCCCACTATGACATTAATCCTGCCATGTGTGTTTCTCCCCTCCATCTTCTAATCGTACCCAATAACCTGCTGGGGCACAATATCACAGACTCCATTCTCCCTGCATTACAGAAGTGTATTTGAGGATAAAAAGAAGATGGAAAAGAGGCAGAGGGAGAAAAATAGATGGCTGTATAGGATATTAGTTTATTAACATTAGTTTATTGTGAAATGTGTAACTCTCTTTTTCAAGCTGAACAACCAATCAGACGATATGGCTGTTCGGCCAATGGCCGGCACTCGGCAGCGATGCGAGACACACCACACAGACTAGCGAGCAAGCGTAGGCCTAACTAGGACCGGTGTAGTTAAATATAAGGAAATGATTCCATCAGAATTTGATTTAATCTCAATATAACAGAGGACTGATGTTAACTTTAGTGCCTCCTAAATTGATCATCTTAAAGATAGTGCTGTTTACTGCATCCAACACTCAAATCTGTTGCTCCTCTAAAAAAGAAGAAGGCGAAATACAGTAAGGTAGCTCGTCATGGATCATCAGAATCTTATTTAGTCTGGCAAGATACGTATAGGAAGGCCCTCTGAAATGCCAGAGTAGCCCATTACTCATCATTAATCAAAAAAATATATAGGAAAAGAACAAGAACAACCTAAATTGTCAGCACTGTAGCCAGGCTGACAAGAGTCACAGCTCTATTGCAGGGTTCGACATAAGCAACGGCCGATGGCCCGGGGCCAGTAAAGACGCATGTCGGGCAAGCTGATTGGACCGTCGCTGGCCCGTTCGGGGCAGTGACATTGTGTGTGCCTATCACAGTTCGGAGCACACTAGCAGGCAACGTTGGCTTAACGTCAACAAATGACCATCGGCACCCGGCACAAAGAGTCCACACATGCTGTGGACCTTCAGCGGCCGCAGCAACTCAAACCCGGACAGCGCTAGACCAGAGCTGATGTTTGCTCACACCCCCCGTCCTCTCTACTCGACTCACACTTTCTCGTCTTAAAATTACGGTTGGAACTGCTAAAAACAAATCTACCTCACCGTCCATTCCACTTGACACACTTTCTCGTCTTAAAATTACGGTTGGAACTGCTAAAAACAAATCTACCTCGCCGTCGATTCCACTTTCTCTGCTGAAGATTACGCCAACAATGGCTAAACACACTGCAAACTCACGGTCCTCTCAACTAACCCTGTTTCCTTGATATCTAACGACATATTGTGGTCATGTTTTGATATAATACCGATATGTGCCTGATCAGCATATTTTTACATTGCGGCAAATTATTACATTATAACTATGTTGCATCATCTTGTAGATGCAAAATAGCCTTTGTTTATCATTTAAATAAATCATTACAATACGTATAGGTATATGATCCCTCTTTTTACCGTGCCCACAAAATTATACAACAGGCCAGTAAAACTGACCTACTGGCCTAGGAGGCCACCTCCCTTAACCTCTACCGATTTATCTTGAAACAGTTGTAACTTCTATTCTCCACCAGACGCACCAGAGGCCCCGCGAGCAACCCCAGCCATTCAACCACCTGTTCCAAGGTTCATCCCAGAAGCATGCATGAAGCAGCTCTCGGCTCAGCAAAAGATGCGCGCCAGGTCTATTTTCACGCAAGCCGCGTTCAGACAACCAGGAAGGAATTGAAAAATCTAGAGTATCCAGTCAGTTTACCAGAATATAATATTGTTTATGTCTCCTCTACAACACCACGCATGACGAGAGATTCATCCTGCAGGTGGAAAAACATAATAGACATATATTTAAATAAATACATATGTATTTATAGCAGTTTTCAAGTTTAATTAAGAAAGAAGTATGGCCTAACACTATTTTGCAGTGCTTTACATTTCTTTAATTACTTCAATTATTTAACTTTGAATTGTCACTGTACTTGTATTATTAGATCTTAGTGCTGTATTCAGCATCATTGGCCATCACATTCCTATTACAGAGTCTGAAACATTTAATTGGCATTAAAAGGACCGCACTTAGCTGGTTGAATTTATCAGATCAATCTTAGTTTCCATGCACGCTAAAGTTAGTCATGGTGTTCCACAAGGATCTGTGCTTGGACCAATTCTTTTCACCTTATATGCTTAATCTAGGCAACATTATTAGAACTCACTCCACAAACGGTTATGCAGATAATACGCAACTGGATAATACTGCATGGGATCATTTATTTAAACTTCAAACATTACATAAAAACTGGATGACCTACAATTTTCTGATGTTAAACTGAGACAAAACATGAGTTATTATACTTGGCCCCAAACACCTCCGACTCTCATTATTTAAAGACATAGATACTCTGGATGGTGTTGCCCTGGCCTCCAGCCCCAACGTAAGGAATCTCTGAGTAATCTTTGATCAGCATATGTCCTTTAACACCCACATAAAACAAACTTCAAGGGCTGCCTTTTCTCACCTGTGTAACATTGCAAAAAATAGGTTTATTCTGTCTCAAAAAGATGCAGAACAACTTGTCCATGCATGTGTTACTTCAAGGCTGGACTGTTGTATCTCCTTATTATAAGGTTGGTCCAAAAGGGGCCTTAAGACTCACCAGTTGATCCAGAATGCTGCGGCACATGTACTATCAAGAACTAAGAAAAGATCATATTTTCCCCCTACATATATCCCATGTCTGCTGGTTCCCTGTAAAATCCAGAATTGAATTTAAAATCCTTCTGACAAATTGTGATTTTCTCTCCTCCTCTCTCTCCCTCTGTATGCATTTATATCCCATTTATAAATGTAACTTACTAACTTAGCATCTTCCCAGGTGGCACCTGGATCGTGGCTGTGGCTCCCGCTGTGGTCCTGCTCAACGCCCACTGCTACTACTATTATTATAATTATAAGTCATAGTTGTATTATCTTTACTGTGACATAATTGCTGCTGTTCATCGTGTAACTTCAGAGAAAAGCCTGCTTCCACTTTTTAAAACAGCTTTTGGTGATAGGAGGGACATCAATGTTTTCCAACCATCTTCATGCTCACTGTGACTATGTACAGTATAGTTTAGTTATCAAATCAAATAGCTCTAGCAACATTTATTACCAGGCTGTTTTGACTTTTCCCTCTTTTGCATATAGCTTTCTTAATTGGTGTTTTTTGGGGGGGATTGCAATAAATACAATTTAAGAGGTATTTTCATTCTAAAAGCAATTTATTGTTTTAGTAAAAATACTAATTCTCTGTGTGTCTGTATTTGTTAAACTTGTATTTATAGCAGTTTTCCAGTTTTTTTCAGGAAGAAGTGTGGCCTAACAGTATTTTGCAGTGCTATACATTTCTTTAATTACTTGGTTCTGTTGAAACAATTCACATTTAAAAGGCACATGCAACAGAGTTTAAATGTAATGAACATCTTGCGTAACAATATCTGGGAGAAGTGAAAACTACGCTATTTGTCAATCTACGTAAAATCTACCTCAGAGGGGGTTTCAAATAATTCTGAATTTTGGCATTAAATTGATCAAGATTTCTGCCTTAAAGGAGAATTTTGGCCAATTTTTATGTTAATCTTGATCGCTGTAGATATGCAAGTACTTTCGATTGCAAAAAAACCTTTCCTGCTACAACTGAATTCAGCGCGAGGCTGCAGCTAGCCTTCAGTGACGTTATCACTGTGCAAGCCACAGACATCATTTATCCCGTTTCCATGTAGTTACATTACTGATATGGTCATAACCATTACAGTGCTCAATTATCTATTTTTGAGGGGGAAATATGCCGCAAAGGCCGGAAGACACCAAGCAAACCAACGGGCACTCGGGGATTGTTGAGGGCTGCGGGAGGCGAGGAAGGCGGGACGAAGGTTTGCCTGCCCGGCTAAGGGTGCTACCACACAGATCGACACTGCCAAGCCTCCTACTCACCACACCAGATCAATCACACAAAAAATGGATGAACAATACACAAGGGAAACTGTTTGCTTTATGATTTCCACAAAAGCCTGGTTTTTTGCCAAAAAAGCCGGGAAAACCTATCACTAGCTAGCAGGAAACAGTTAGCACTAACCAGGAACTACCACTGGCAAGATCGAGAGGGGGTAGTTGATTAAACATGTCTGATTTAAAAAATGCATCTTTTTTAAACGTTAGGCCCGTTCATGTTTACAACATATTATTGCAATTTGTGTCTTTAAGAAGCACAAGGCACTCTAAAACTTGCCCCAAAAACTCCCCGCTGTAGCTCAGGGAACTTGAACACGTAGCTGCACTACTCAGTGTTGCCTGCACCGATTCAGGTTTTTTTTTTTGTTTTTTTATCAAAAGTGCTCGCATATCTATAGTGATCAAGATTAGCATAAAAGTTAGCCGAAATTTTCCTTTAAATATGTAATACCCAAAAGCAGTATTTTGTCTGGATCAAAAGTGGGATTGGATTACCAAATCAGAATCCAAATCTTCAGGATCAGAAATCTTTAGCTCTGCTTTGAAATATCCAATTTTCAGATCAGTTTAGAATTGAATTAAATTCAAATCAATATAATCCTGTGAGATCATGTCTGAATACCGGCCCAGGACTAAGGAAGATAGTAGTATCATCTTAAAACTTTTCTGACAGCTTCTGGTCACAATTTCTTTCTTAGACCAGTCTGATACTAAAGGTCATATTAACCAGGTGAACACAAAGTAAATACCAGGAATTTGTTCTCACAGGCCGATACAGAAATATCAGTAAAATGTATCGGCCATTCAAAGCTGACACAGTGGCACAGAAAAGGAGTGCAGCTTGAATGTGGGTTAGCTTCTTCCATCAGTAACCACATACCAGGGTGATCTAGAGCTTGTGGTTGATAAGCATCCACGCTGAATACAAAGACAGCACACACACACACACACACACACACAAGCCATAACAATCATGCCTGAGCACGTCAGTACCAGCAGGAGATGAATCTGTGTGTTAAGGCTTTTTATTCCTCAGCTGTATTTAATCAGTGCACACACACACACACCTGCAATCACATTGGTGCCAAAAATTTGCACCATCCAGTCCGCATCCCCTGCTCTCATTTCTCACGCACACGCACGCACACACACACACACACACACACACACACACACACCATATCACGGCAGTACAACCACATCCGACTCTACAGCTGAACACTGATCAGCAGATGATCTGGACCACGGCTGCACAGCACGCAGGAACCTTAAACCCGCTGTTTGCGCAGAAAAGTGAGGCTGGGCGTTATAACGCACCACATCAAAATCGCCGTACACACCTCTGCACGCACACACCGTGCAAAAAACGCACTTATCAAAATACAGGCTGCTTTGCTGGCACGGAGGTGATTGTTTTTACACCTCCGTGTGCGCGTTTGTGACTGTGAAGGAATGCAACTCAGTGATGCATTGCCGCTTTGCTTTGTATGGCTCTTTTCTCTTGCAAAAGCTCAGCCAACGCACACACGCATAAATTAGGCTAACACAAATCCCTGGCGGGCCAAATTCAACACATACGGGCAAACACGCAGGCCGCACAGAGCTATTATGTTTGCTTTAAAGCATTCAATGCCCTTCGTTTTATTCCAACATGGCAGCAACTAGCCAGTGAAACCGTGCACAGAGCCTTTAAAATTATGAAATGCACGGTTGGGGACCGAGCGGATCAGAGCCTCACTGGCCGCACACCTCGCCCGGTTCCCCGGCAACAGCAACCAACGGCCGCGGTGAAGAAGGGGGCTGGATGGGTTCAATGGCTACCAAATACAACAGTGTTACTCCCTTTTCATGGAAGAATTCACGTCCCGTTTTCCGTTTAATGCGCTATGGGCTCCATCCCTGAGGAAAAATATATTTTAAACGTATACTTGTGAATATTTTTGCTATAATGTTATGCTTGTTACTTGGCCACAACACGTAAATTAACATGCTGGCATTTTTGTGAGAGGCATTTTGGATAGACTTGCAGAAATGTGTTAACGGCAGACAAGAAGTGAGAATATCTATTTCCCCGTGTCCAAAATCTAATTTAAATGCTTCTTTGACCAGTCTGTATGCCTGTTTTAACGCATATTCTGGATTCTAGTTGAAATAGTCTCAGCCGAGTGTGGGGGATATCTGTGCCCCAGCTCACCGCCTCTCAGCTGGCCACGACAACCCACAGCCAATGCGTTATCTGTGTGAACACGTTTACTGCATTACGACCAGAACAATTACCATCACCATTATTAATCACTACAATAAACCGTCCCCAGACCAGCACTCACTTCCGAAGCTGCTCCCGCATCGCCGGCCGTTCAGAGCGCTTCGCGTCCGGTAGAAGTTAACCGATTCCCGGGCAGAATCGAAGCAGTATCCTGACCCCCTCCGCGGGCCGATCAAGCGTCCTCTACCGCCGGAGAGAGGCGTCCAAGATTACCGTGTTTCGTCTACGTGTGTGTGTGTGTATATATGTGTGTGTGTATGTCTGTGTGTGTGTGTGTGTGTGTGTGTTCCCCTTCAAGAGGCAGCGGTGGGTTGCAGAGGCTGACTGGCCAACGAGACACGAGGGTCAGCCCAAATAACATTTCCGCTTAATGCTTCAAAATAAAAGCTCCAGTTAGAAAGATGCTGTTTTGTTGTTGTTGGACAAACGATAGGCTAACCCACGTGACAATGAGAAAAATCCATTCACGGCGATTATTGGTCCCAACTACCTTTAGGTAGATGTAAAAATGGAACATCTGAAATCTCGGCAAAGCCTCAAGACTCGAGGTTATACCTGACTCTTTGTAAAAACCCTTGCTAGTGATTTAACTGCCCAGCAAGAAGTAAGCTAGCTCCATATCGTAATCCTGTGGTGGGCTTGTTTAGCTAGGTAACCTTATCTGATTTTGCCTTAGTCTGTATCCTCGATGTTCCACTTCTGGGATTGCTCCGTTGGCGCAGGAAATTCAGACAGATACATATATTTTTGTCGATTGTCTGTTTCCGTCTACTTTCTTTGTGTTGGAATTTTAAACTCCAGTGGATTTATGAGGGCTATGGTGAACTGCTTCTCAGACCCCTGCATTGTAAATTGAGACAGCTAGCTAGACTATCTGCCCAATTCGAGCGTTCTCACGCACGACTAACACAACTAATGGTTTTGATAATCGGCCGTTGGACAGTCTGGCGAGGTCGGTGACTCGAGTCTGTTCAGTGTGCTCCGTGCCGTTGTCCGTCCGGAGGGGTCCGGAGGGGCCGTCGGCCTTCATTTTGACTGACCTGACTTGCTCAGTCTGAAGGCCAGCAGTCTGACTCAAATGACCAATCTGATGGTGGAGTGCAAACCCGGAAACGAGGAGCAAGATGAGCGTGACTTGAGTCTCTCAAAATCTGACGAAAATCTTATAAACTGACCTTTGTTGATCTGAAATGAAGACAGATTCAGCAACTGCATGGCCAATTTCTCGCTTAAAATGTTTTCAGAACATTTGATGTTTTCAAACGTTTCTGTGAGTAAAATATGAGATTGTATTCTGAATAAGCCGCTATGACAGTCTGGCTTTGAATTTCACGTGACGCGTCCAATCAGCTGCCTGTTTTCGTTTTTGGGTGACAATACTGATTAGCGCCGCTTGCTATTATATTTTTAATAAACTGTCTGTACACTTACAATGTTCTCAGTGCTTTGGTTTACATGTAGGGACCCTCATCATGCTACTGTGGGGGTGTGGTGCTATTTTGAGCCTTGTTAGTGGTATAGAAATAGCAATTTCTTTTTACTTTTGTGTTATCCAACGACTAGCGTTATAAGCTAATTAGCGGTTTGTGCTAAAACCATACACCGTTAATATTAATAATAATAATATTAATAATCAATAATATGGCCAAAACTAGTCACATTCATGGGGGTATTATGTATTCCTCCGTGCGCAAGCCCTTCAAAAAAAAAAATGTCTTCGTACTGGTGTTTTTGGATGTTTTTTAACTGAACAGTACAACAATTATGCTAAGGAATATAATTATTTTTTCAGAGTGCATGGCTCCCATGAGACATCCCATCTCATGCCTCCTGTCCCATCTCATGCCTCCCGTCCCGTCTCATGCCCCTTCCGTCTCATGCCAAGATGAGGTTAAGTTATATTTTATTACAGGCTAAATCTTTTTTTTCTTCTTTAATTTCAAAAGTTACATTTATGGATGTGAAATTTGACAACAAAAAATAGGATTAATATAAAATATTGGTTAACTTCCTTCTTTCTGAAATTATTAAACATTTAAAACTGCAGACGCAGAAGCTCCACTTAGCACCAACTCAAATGTTTACTTTTAAATGATCGTCGCCTACTGGCAGTCTGGCACTCGTGAGTGCTCAGTGGGTGTTCAGTATTTTTCCGTGGGTGCTTGAGCCCAGGAGCACCCACAATATCAGCGCCTATGGTCTCATTCGATTGGCATGAGAACATAAACCAGAGAATGTGTTATTAACACCTAGATTTATTTTGTGCCGGAATTGTCCTTTAAGCCTTTTAGCATAGCAAACAAATACATGTTAGTAAATATTCAAACTCAACTCGGGTGCCATAGGGTGCTACCCCCTGATCAGCATGCCGAGGCGGAGCCTCGAGAGGGCTAACCAATAGCAAAGCCCATTAGGGCTAGAGAACAAATGAAATAACCACCAATAGTTTGACACAATCAATAGACCCAGGAAGACCACAAGCATAATAACAATATATAAATATAATCATACTGACTGCATTCCTTTTAGCTGGAAGCTTTTAACAGGTACCTTTTGTTGCATGTGAACATTCCCTTTATCTCCCCATGTTTACTGTCTCTTTACAATGTCATACCATATTAACGAAACACCATAACATTAAGGGAAGGGAAAAAGCCAACAAGCATAATATGAGCACCTTAAGTCATTTCAGCTGTTCTGCACCGAAGCGGTGCATAGAAGGAAAACACATACTTTGTACGGTTTCTCTCCTAGCAAAAGTGTGTTTTAATAATGTTTTGTTGATGGTTCGGATATGCGTTTATGTTATCTTAGTTTTAGTTTATGATTGATTTAGTGTTCATGTTTATCTACATTTATTGTTGCACCATGACCGAGACCCGGGTAGGAACTGATGGCATCAGGGCCGTGATTACCTGTTCAACTGAAGTTAAAGTCATAGTCTCATTAAGGAAAACACAATGTTAACTTAAGTAAATAAATTCATTAGTAGTCATAAGTAGCCTGATGTTCAAATGTGAAACGTTTCTTTGCATGATTATATTAACGTGCTTTATTGGACACCATGGTTCCAGAATTTTTATTTTTTATTTTTTACTAATGATCTTTAGTAATGATTATTAATGTAAACTTGAGTTGTCTAAAGCATCAACTTGCTGCTCTGTGTTATTACTGCTTTGATAAGTTTTACCTTGTGTAAAAACTTAAAACGGTTTGAAGCAACAGGTTTCCATGCAAATTTCTAGTAAAGTCAACTAATTTGGGATAACAGTGTAAGGATTCTTGCATATTTTTGCCCAAGGGTCCCCAAGTGGGATAATCCAGCTCTGGATGGTAATAGATAAATAAAAGGACAATGGACAAAACTGAATGAGTACACAAGAGATGTAAAAAAAAATTAAAAATTAAAATATTAAACTGAACCACCCAACATAGTTGACACCTTTATTTTGAAATACATATTTCCGGTCTAGTCCTGTCTGCTTCTAGGAAACTTGACGTGAGACGAGGCGGAGCTCAAGCTCCCTGCCTCCCTTCCCCCTATCCCGCAGTTTCTGATAGCAAAGGAGCCTCAACACCATCCGAGGAGGTCTTCCACCTCTCTGACAAGAGAGAGAGTGGGAGAGAGAAAAGGAGGCTTGTTGATTTCCAAGGTACACCGATTTATCAAATTCAATGCCATGGAGAGAGAGAGAGAGAGAGAGAGAGAGAAAGAGAGAGAGAGAGAGAGAGAGAGAGAGAGAGAGAGAGAGAGAGAGCAGGGCCTTTTTAAAAAAACATTTTGGGACCTTAAGTGAAATCGTACACTATTTAATTTCTTCATTGTGCAGTGGATGGATGATGAGTATGTTGTGGTTTTGAAGTAACTGAGGTAGTTTCAGACTGTTGCTTGATGTAGGCTATCTAGGGAATCTGGATCCTGTTGATATAAAAGTAAAAGTATCATTACATCACTGTATTTATTATATATTACTGTATTGATATTATCAATTAAAGTATCATTATGTGTATTATAGGAGTCAATTGACAAGTTTTGATTTTGTTTCAGTATACTTCCATCTGGTGGCCAGATTTAGTATTGCATTCTTAATTTGTAGGATTAAAGGTGCTCCAAGCGATGTGTGCTTTAGGCTACATTTGTTGTCACCACAGCAAACATCTCCTCACTATCTGCTAGCTGCCTGTCCCCAGAACACACTGTAAATAGCATCTCCTCACTATCTGCTAGCTGCCTGTCCCCAGAACACACTGTAAATAGCATCTCCTCACTATCTGCTAGCTGCCTGTCCCCAGAACACACTGTAAATAGCATCTCCTCACTATCTGCTAGCTGCCTGTCCCCAGAACACACTGTATAAAACATCTCCTCACTATGTGCTAGCTGCCTGTCCCCAGAACACACTGTATAAAACATCTCCTCACTATCTGCTAGCTGCCTGTCCCCAGAACACACTGTAAAAAACATCTCCTCACTATCTGCTAGCTGCTTGTCCCCAGAACACACTGTAAAAAACATCTCCTCACTATGTGCTAGCTGCTTATCCCCAGAACACACTGTAAAAAAACATCTCCTCACTATCTTCTAGCTGCCTGTCCCCAGAACACACTGTAAAAAACATCTCCTCACTACCTGCTAGCTGCCTGTCCCCAGAACACACTGTAAAAAAACATCTCCTCACTATCTGCTAGCTGCCTTTCCCCAGAACACACTGTAAAAGAACATCTCCTCACTATCTGCTAACTGCTTGTCCCCAGAACACACTGTAAAAAAACATCTCCTCACTATCTGCTAGCTGCCTGTCCCCTGGTCTCTAGAACTTGGTCTCTGTAGACAGCCTAGGTTCTACAAACGGGAACAAAAACAAACTGTCCCCCTGCACCACGAAGAATTCACAAACAGTGTTCCAGCCAATAACCAACAAGAAGGGTTTAGGGGTGGGGGTGGGGGGTTAGTGCGTGGAAGCACAGAAGGGAGGGGGAGGGGATAAGATATGGAGGAGGGAGGGGCAAGCTAGTCTTGTTTTGTTTGAAAAAACCTTTGAACGTCATCAAGAAATAACATCACCCAACATCGCTTAGAGCACCTTTAAGACCCTAAAAGTCAGATGAAGTTGAAATACCCTTAGACTGGCATCTTTATGGAAGTAATAAATGGTGTCATTTAGGATTAATGTTAATATAAGCCGCTGTAGCAACAAGATAACACAACAACAACACTAATCATAATCATCAAACCTGTTACTCACAGAAACATCATAATGAGCAGCAGTGATAATAGCCAACAATTTGTTTTTTATCTATTCAATCCAACATGATATGTATTTGTGTATCATTAGATTGTATCATACATTTTTAGATTTTAAAATGAGCTATTATTAAACAAGGTAGACTAAGCAAGTAAGATAGAATACAGGTTTAAGGCACCTTAACTGCATGGATTCACTTTTCAAGCCTGGATCTTTGTATATTATTTTTCAGTCTATGGGTGAAACCCACGTGACACAGATGAGGTCTCTTGGTTCTAAACTCTCTCTGCTTCAGACTAGCTTGCCTGTAACATTATTCCAAAGCAAGAAGACTGTTTAGGTGTAAATTTCCCCTAGTTGTCAACACTGAATGACAAAGGCTTTTTTTGGATGAAAGCTTTTCAGTCTAACCCAACCGTAAGAATACAAAAAACAAGTTGTCATTACATATTTATTGTGTCATAATATTTTGGTCCAGTACTGCATGAGCTAACGTAGACGGTACACCAATTTATTTTCCTAGGAGGGCAAAGTCATGATCCATCCTACTCTGCCTCTAATTGGCTAGTAGGCTACTTCATCGGTTGGGTTGGTTAGGTTCAGAACTGAGGTGTGGGATTAGTTAGTGCTCGGGTAATAATATCAGGGTAAGCCAATCAGTAGCAGGGTAGAGCAGTAAAAAAAGATAAGTAAAAAACGCCAGTTAGTACTGTAATGTAAGATAGCTATCCTTGCATTAGCTGGCTAATAATGACCCTTTTTCATTTTAACTAACAGTGTCAACAGCTCTTGAAAAAAAAAAGCAAAATAGATAATTCCTTACCTGTATTTTCGGCCTGTTTCTCTCTCTTCAGATTTTTTCTTTTTCCACTTTATGCTCCAGAGTGGTACGAGAGCTTTATTTTCCTTCATTGGGTTGTTGACTCTCAATGTCATCACCATTCATCCAAGTTACTTTTGAGTCATGCTAAATTTGATTCTTGTGTGACAAGCTATGTATTATGTTATTATTTAATGACTGGACTTTCTCTTAAAAAGCATGTCCAGTGGCCCTGAAGTGCAAAACACGGCAGCAAATCCCACAACGCAACAGCACATCCCACAACGCAACAGCACATCCAATAACGCAACAGCACATCCAACAACGCAACAGCACATCCAACAACGCAACAGCACATCCAACAACGCAACAGCACATGCCACAAAGTGACAGGAAATGTTTTGCCACAACAAAAAAGCATTTCGCCACGTGACAGCGTTGCCTGAAGACTGAAACAGAAAGGGTAGGTATATATTGGACACTGATCCTCATCCTGATTGGTTGGTTAAGTTTATTTTTTCATTCAACCCAAGAAACCGAGGAATTGAACCGAATCATAGAGAAATACCTTTTTTTCGTTTCAATAAAAAAACAAATAAAAATGCTGAGCTCATATTTCTGTTTTTGGTTTTTCATTTCAAAATGAAAAACAAGAAAAACTAAACTCAAAAAACGCTACGATTCGGGTTTTTAGCAAATTTCTTTTCTGCGTTTGAAGAATGACATTACGAGACGAGGGTGAGTTGACGCGGAAGTACAGTATAATATTTCAAAATAAAAGCCAAGAGTGCAGAAGTAGTAGTCTTACTAAAGCTGTAGTGTTGTAGAATTGCTGTCGTGTTGTGGCATTTGCTGTTGCATTGTGGGATTTGCTGCCACGGTTTGCACTTCATTGCCACTGTACTAATGCCCCTAAAAAATAAAATGACCACTGCACGGGCCACCCTGGTGGTTAGGGGGCCCATTGCAGTCGCTTATAATGCCTGTAGGGAGACACAGCCCTGAGTGAAAGAGAAAGAAAGAAGGACAGAAAAGAAAGAGGAAAAGTGTAAGAGAAAAAAAGGGAAAGAAGGCGGTGCTGCTTTTTGCTTTTACAAGGCACAGTAGAGAAGAAACAGGAAGAGCGAGAGGGGTTTTCCCCGTATACATGAGCTGGGTAAGAATGGGAAGAATGACCGGAGTAACTCTACCTTTGGTATAGTAGCAACTGGTCGGAATAAGGCTTTTTCTTCTAGTTGACCTTTGTCAAATTCACAACAACTTAAAAAATGTGTCTCCACGTCCGTCCAGAAATGAGTCTTCTTGATAGTACTTGCCAGGGTTTTAAAGCTTATGTTTCTCTAACTGCTCTTTTCTATTTCAGGGTCAATAACCACTGCAATAAGTGGGGAAGGGCAGTTATAACCTATGGAGCATGCACAACGTGTAACCAAGTTTACCCACATGCACGAAACCCTGGTTACTTAGCCCTCATGTTGGCCTCGAGTCAAATTGCCCCGTTTTCCTATATCAGTGTTCTTTTTAGTTCCCCAAAATAACATGATGGATTCCACACAACGCTCTTTGGCAAGTACAAATCTACTTTCATTAATTTTGGGGCGTCTTATTCAATTTTATAGCATTTGAAAAAGAAATTGAAGTGGTTTTGAAATAGTATTGAGTAAAAGTTGACATATTCCAGTCTGTGATTATCCATCAACATCCATTCCAACATCCAATTTTAGTCTAAATAATTCCTCATTTCTGCTTTTCTAACTCAAACATTAGGTATAATTCCCTAAAAATGAGGTTTATTCACCATAAATTCCAGAAATAACTATGAAACTAAAGTTAATACCTTATTGTTACGTAGGGTTAAACGTCAACAAAGAGACATACATTGAAAAAAAGCGTCAACAGTGTTGAGAAAGAGGACAAAAACGTAAGAAAAAGTTTAAAAAACTCCCAACCAGAGGCCTGTACTACGAAGTTAACGAGGTAACTTCAGGTTCAACCCAGGGTTTGCTGTATCACGATGGCGGATCACTTGTTACCGGGTTAAATCGCCATGGTAACTTATGCTGATCACCTGCTGGCCCCAGATGAAGACAGAGCAGGAGACAGAAAGGATTATCAAAATAAAAAAAAGCCATGCCATTACATCTCTAATGTCTGCTATGGACTTATTGACATATAGAGAATAAGATAGACATGGCAAAGAAATTCAGTTTTCCTGATCTCGTTCTCTTTAGTCTCTAAGTCAGTCAAATATCAATAACTGAAAAATGTTATTCTGACCAGCACCTTATTATATTTAAGATTAATCTTGCTGAAGTTAACAGAGGGCAAAGCTAATGTAAAAAGTGTAATGAATCGCTGGTGCAAGACGAGACCTTTATGTCAACAACAAATCCATGCTTTTCTATTAATAATGGCTCTGCAAATCCACATATAGTGTGGGATAATTCCATCTTCTCACGGCATTCTAGAACTCCTGATGGACTATTACACTAAAATATTTAAGGAAGACCATCAATCAACAACTTGTTCTTTGACTGATTTCATGAGCTCCTGCCCTTATCCAAAGCTTGTAGGAGAACAACAGATATTATGTGAGGGTCACTGTGATGGTTTGAGGTGGTTCTTTAAATTTCTTTTTTCTCCTTTTTTTGGTTTTTGGTCCTGTCTTGTCTCCTTGTGTTTGTGTCTTAGTTTCCTCCCGGGTCTTGAGTGGTAGTCTCTGGGCGTTTCTCAATCTTCTTCTATGGACTTGTGTCCTTGTGTTCTTGTGAAACGTCATGTTTGGTGGCCAAAGTACTGACCCAATACACAAGTTAGCATTTCGCCAAGAACAGTTAAAATCCCCGGATGTGATCTCGACACGCCCATTTCACCGAGGATACATCGGATGGTAACTTGTGTGAACTTGGCCGGGCAGGTATCCCAGCATTCAATTCGGGTGTAAAGCGCTTATGGTTTCCTGTACACATATTTTCACAATTTACGTCTATTATTAAATCAAATTCATTTTTAAGATGTTTTAAGGAGAGAAACCAGCAGTGTAGATTTTGAATATAGGCAGTTCAATGAAAATTGATGGTGAATTAAAAAAGCCTTCGGAGTTTGAAAGCTCCGCAAACCCCGGCGGGCGAGCTTGCTACGCCAGCCGGGAATGACTCTCGCGAGCCGGTCAGTCAGTCAGCTCACAGACCCCTCTGGCCCCACATTTAGACAGACCACTGCAGCAAAGCCAGGTCCACAATTGTAAGATATTTTAAACAATTTTTACCGCTGTTATATATATCTGTCCTCCTCATCCTGGCTCTCCTCCCTCTCGGGCTCCTCTTCTGCTTCTCGGTAACATATACAGACGGCAGTGACTAACTTTACCCAGTCCATCTATCATTTTAATACCTATTTTAACGTTTCTTTTCTGCTTTCAATTAAAATTGAATCCCGAACAATGTTACAAGGATTTTTTCCCCGCCGTTGTGTCGGTATTTATATAGTTATTGGCCCGTGATACTTAATAGCACTTTAAATGAAAACCTGGAAGACTGAACAACAAAACAACAAGGCGGTGTGAAGGGTGACCGTCCATGCTTTATTATGAATACACACATCAAAGCTAACTATAAAGTGGCCAGCGCCCTCTTTGCTGGGGGTGTTGCGCAATAACAGGAAGAACACTTCGTCTCAAAACTGTCAACAGCGTTTTGTGTGCTTCTGAACTTGCGAGTTCAGTCTTCCAGGTACAGCTAGCAAGTACGGTCTCCCCAAGAACACAAGTCCGTTCTTTGCTTACTTGGTATTGAGAAACGCCCCTAGGTTTACTTCTTGTCTGTCTGATTGTCTTGCCCCGCCCTAATGTGATTCACCTGACCACCTGATCACCTGTTCCTCATTACCTCTTGTATTTAACCTCTGTGTTCCCTTTGTCTTTTTTGGTTGGCTGTTTTTGCCTGTCTTCCCCCCCCTGGACTATTGTCAGTTTTTGGGACTCTGTTTTGATCCTGTGTTTCGTTGAACTTTGTTTTTGTGTTTAATAAAGCCTTTTTGTATGCTCCCTCCTACTCTGCTGTTGGGTCCTCCTTCATCCCGCATAACAGTCACATTCTGTAAAAGCAGATGGCCACTCTTTAGAAACGCTTATTGTAGAGTTTGATGTCTTTGCCTCCATCTCAGGCCTGAAGCTCAATTATAATACATGTTGTATTCTTAGATTTGGATCACTGAAAAACTATGACTTACAAGATACCTTGTTGTGTCCCAATGAAATGGTCAGTAGGCCATTTAGTCAGAGTAGGTCAGTAGTCTTTCAGTAATTCATATACCAGCTGATAAACTTTTATTGAAAACTAATTTCAATATGAAACTTAGTAAAGTACACACCTTTCTGCAGGCATGGAGAGCTAAATACTTATCAATTATTACAATTATCAATTCTCTGATAATTTCACAGTTTACATACTGTCTTTTGTCTTCTCCTTCTCCTGATGCTGCCTTTTTTTTAAAGCATATGAGAAGCAAATCTTTGTCTTTATGTGGAATGATAAACCTGAGAAAATTAAGCGTAGGTTTTACCTGTCCAATACATTTGAAAATGGTGGTCTAGGTTTAATAAATCTCTCAGCACTTATCATAGTTTAAAGCTTTATGGATAAAAAGATTGCAATAATCCGTACTGGTTTTCATCAAAGTTATTTATGTCTTTCAGTGATTCTTCTGTGGAAAAACATAATCCTTTTCTGCACTTATCCCCATCTTGGATGTGCTTATCCAAATTTCTCCCCTTTTGTATTCATTCAATAAGTGTATGATGTCAATTTCAAATAATTCCACCGAGAAATTCATCAGAGGCCAGATAATAGCTATTATGGCTAAATAAAATTTTGTATTGATAATAAATCTTCATTTTCAATCCTCATTTTTAGCTTTTTGCATTATTTTTTGCAAAATGTTATTATTTTATTTTTTATGAAGATTTACTTACAATAATTTGTATCATTAATTATTGTATATAATATATAATATAATAATAATATATATAATAACTGTCAAAGTACAAAGATGTATGTAAACGGTATTGTTATATACAGTTTTTATCTGCAATCCCACTATTATGGAGAACTATGATTAAACAATCACAATGTAAACGTGCTGTATTTACATAGCACTTTTCTAGTCTTAACAAGTCTTAACTCCAAGCGCATTTACATCATACAGGATACATTCACCATTCACACACTGTGGCCGAGGCTGCCATACAAGGTGCCAGCTGCTCATCAGATAAACACTCACACTCCGATGCACAGCACCGGGGGCAACTCGGGGTTCAGTGTCTTGCCCTAGGACACTTCGACATGGGACTGCAGGGCCAGGGATCGAACCACCAACCTTCCGATTGGCAGGCAACCGCTCTACCACTAAGCTACAGCCTTAGTGGTAGTGGTAGATCATTTAGAAATTTGAAGGTGAAACATATCGCCACACTATGGCGGTTAACCGAGAGTAGCATAAGTTAGAGCGAAACTGGCAGGTGCGTTAAGTGAGTGACTGTAGTGCGTTTGTGGTCAAGCAAGGAGAGCGAGATAGCAAAGACAATGTAAAGTGAATTAACAGTAAACAATGAAGCTACCTGCTTCTCAAAACATGGTGGCTTCATCTGTTGTTAATACTGCTGGTAAAGTGAAGAATGTTACCCCCGACAAAGCATCGGCCCTGGAGGGAATGTCTCCCTTGTCTGGGAGCCCGAAACAAAAAAGGTGTAACACCCCCCATCTACCCAGCCAGCTTGCTTTAAGCTTTTTCTTTAAATACTGATGGGTAACAGAACAAATACCCTTTTCAGCTATCAAGCTCCTCTCCTGTGGAACCAGGTTTTAGTTTGGGTTCAGGAGGCAGACACCATCTCCACATTTAAGAGTAGGCTTAAGACTTTCCTCTTTGATAAAGCTTATAGTTAGGGCTGGCTCAGGAGAGTCCTGAACCATCCCTTAGTTACGCTGCTATAGGCCTAGACTGCTGGGGGACTTCCCATGATGCACTGAGCACCTCTCTCTTCCTCCTTCTCTCCATCTGTATGCAACCTCATTCCATTAATTCCATTACTAACTCGACTTCTCGACTTCTTTCCTTTCCCGGAGTCTTGTGCTCTCTCGCCCCCGGAGTCTTGTGCTCTCTCGCCCCCGGAGTCTTGTGCTCTCTCGCCCCTCTCCTCTTTCCTCCTATCGCTTCCTGCAGGTTTTTTTGGCTCTGGATCTGGGGTTGGAGTCACATGCTGCCTCCATGTTCCTGCTCAACACCCTCTGCTACAATTCTCCATGTCTATCTCTGTTTGTCTGTCTGTCTCTCTCTCTGTGTCTCTTTCTCTCACCCCCAACCGTTCGAGGCAGATGACAGCCCACCCTGAGCCATGGTTCTGCTCGAGGTTTCTGCCTCTTAAAGGAAGTTTTTCCTTGCCTCTGTCGCCTAGTGCTTGCTCTTGGTGGAAACTGTTAGGTTTCTGTAAAAACCTGGTCTACACCTGCTCTTTATGGAAAGCAATGTTAATGTTGCAGCAGTGTTTCAATTTCAACTCAACGTAAAAGTGTACACTGCGTTTTGCTGTCATTTACGTTGGCGCTGCTTTCTCGTTTCTATTTCACAGACAGTTCAGAAAACTATATTGTCAATAATGTTTAAGCAAATTGTGTTCGCCCATAGACTTTATAAAATAGGTTTGCCAAAGAAAGGGCATAGCAAAGGCTCCGAAGCACAGCAGGCCACCAGAGAGAGAGACAGGGCAACTTTGCAGTCCGCTAACTTGTTCCTTTCTCTCCCAATATAAATTGATCTGTTTTAACAATGTTAGGCTACAAAACTGTGCATGCAGGATAAAATTTAACCGTAAAGTGTAATGATAAAACACTGCAGTGCTATGCCCTCCATCTACGCTGAGAACAGAAAAAATATCCCTCCCTTCCCTACTGTGTATTATATTTCAATTATGGGTTATCTGAAGATATCAAAAGTACTCAAGCCTAGAAATAATTCATAATAATCGGATATACAAAACAAATCCCCAGTATATTTAATGGACTGTCCATCCCTTTGTGCCTTTGAGTCATTAAAAACAAAGACCAGAGAAGCAGAGGGAGTGTGACTTCATTCTCTGCTCACAATGCCGTTAACCACTAAGTCTTTACATAGCAAATATTTCTTTGCTGCTATATTAATGTTCTAGATGTCGAGTACAGAACCTTTAAAATATCTAAAGTGAAAATACTTATTATTGAGGCCAAATGGCCACTGTCACTTGATGTTTGCAAGTCATTGGATTATTAAATGTAGTGGAGTAAAATATAAAATATCACCCTTTTAAATGTAGTAAAGTCAAAGTTTGACACAGCATTAAATGAAAATACTCAAGTTCAGTACAAGTACCTCAAAATTGTACTTGAATACAGTACTTGAGTAATTGAAGAAGAACAGTCCAGGCTGTTATTAACATGTTTAACAATCATATATGAGTGCAATGTTTGGGTGTTCACATGTTGTGTTTGTATTAGTATGCATGCGTGTGATACAAATCCATATGTTTTGTACAGTGAAGTATGTGTGTGTGTGTGTGTGTGTGTGTGTGTGTGTGGTGTGTGTGTGTGTGTGTGTGTGTGTGTGTGTGTGTGTTGTCAGCTGGCACTCACAGGGTCTTGGTCATCTGGTCAGGTCCATCTTTCTCACTGTATGTGGAAAGGAGAATCTGTCACTTCTCTTATCCTCCTTCCTTCTCTCTCTTTTCATCAGTTGAGTGCATTTCTCTCACTTGCAGTTAATTCCACGTCAAACTTGGAATCTCTCTCACTCAGTCATTAAATGTTAACTCAAACACACCAAACTGCTAGTTGCTGATTACCAAGCCCATGCAATCTTCTCAGGCCTACACAAACAGCTAATTTTGTCCAGTGGTAGTCTCACATTGCCAGACCATATCCATACGCTGCGGAGGAGGGTTTGGCTAGTCCACAAAGCATTCCAGGATGGGAGAAGAACATGCGTGTCAAGCGCCATGGGCGGCACTAAGCTCCGCACGGAGCCGCTGCAAAATAGCCTCAGGAAGGAACTTGTTTTGGTGGAACATGTGTACGTTCAAAAGTTAATTGTGCGAGAGAAAACTCAGATTGGCAGATAGTCTACCTAGCTGTCTTAATGTACCATGCCGAGATCTGAGGAGCAGTTACCCATAGTCCACATAAACTTCCAACACAAAGAAAGCGGAAGGACACTGGTGGAAAAGACATGCATCCTGCACAATTTTGTCGAGGATAGACTAGTCCAGTGGTCACTGGCGGTATTGCAACATAAAAATCCATCTGGGACCCTTTTCCTCATAGGCCAGCATTGTAAAAGAGACTGTAAAACTGCTGCCGGGACACCTCCAACTGTAAACAAGGTCGGTTTTGACTCTTTCTATTCAGACTTTTGCGGATAGGGCCAGCGTGACAAACACTACTGCGCATATTCAGTGGACGCATATCACAGAAGCTTAGAAACCTTTTTGCCAGATGCGCCACTGAGCAACTCTCATAGGAATGGATGAGGCTTTGCCATTAATGTTGCATCCAGGTCTTATAATACATCCATGAATCTAGTATATGAGCTTTCTTGATGTCAATTACATTATGGGGTTATTATGACCAATGAGTCAGAATGTGAGGTGGAGAGTTAAGCCTATGTCATATGTAGGCCACTGTGGGTACGGTAACAATATAACAATTACAGGATAAAGCCCTGGTCACATCAAAAGGTGTTCAATTCAATTCAATTCAAATCCCTTTATTCATCCCCAGGGGGGCAATTAAATGACACAAAGAGTTCTACTACTTATGTAGTAGAAATGTAAAAAATAAATTAAAATTGGTGCCTTCTGGGCCAAGAAAAGACAGAAAATGTGTTTTTATGTGGATGAAAGACACCAAATCCCAGAATGCACTTGCTTCGCTGCTCAGAGTCCACTCACAAGCCACGCCTACCATTTACATATATAGACAGACAGTGAGGCATTCAACTCAAGTGTGTTTTATTGTCATATATAAAAAAGACAATATATAAAAATGGCATATGAGACAGGCTACATTTAGTGCACACACATTATAGGCTCTGTAAAGTTCGCGATGGTAGCATTAGCGCTGGGAGTGATGTAAACACAGGGTATAAACACAGTCGTGAATTTGCGTGGAATGTAGAATGGTCGGCATCGAACAGTCACAAACTCCACCAGCGGTTAGCTGTAGTTGGATAATTTCTGCACCAGTTCATGTCCGAGTTAACACAGCCTACCTCTAAAAGTCTTACCCGACAGAGCAGCATCTGCTCGGAAGGATAGCAGCCCTGGAAGCTAGATAGCTGAGTCTGGTACACTGTTGTTCAGCCATGTTTCCACAAAAACAAAAACACAGCAGTGTCTGAACTCATGTTGGGAGTTTCATTAAAGTTGGATGTAGGTAGTTTGTTGTCTAATGATCGAACACTCTGCGTACACCGCCGTCGATGTCTGTAATACCGATCTGTACCAATGTATCCCGTTGGTACACATGTGCAGTAGTTTGAATGAACATAACTGTAAAACTTTGCTGCTGAAAACAGAGAGCCTGTTAGTGTAGCTTCAAGATGGCTGACACTCTGCTCGCTTCGGGTAAAAAGTCCAACCCCCTGTGGGTGGGTTGAAAACATGCGGAACTTGCTGGATTGTAGTCCAAAGCTACTGGGCAAAAATGCCTCTAATGACGCTAAATTATGTTTTTTTATCATCAGAGTTTTTTTTTCCAGACAGACAATACAGAGGTCTCTTGTCTCAGGGGGGCATGAGGGAGGGAAGCACTTTTTTTCGTCTACTAATACAAAGCTTAATGCTAATCGGTGAAGTATACCTTTAAGTTGAAAATACATGGTGCTAGAAACTTGAGGAAGTAGAGACTACTCACAGGGCTGTAGCTGCACACTAACAAACTGGGAACATGCTAGTGCAAGCAGTAGCTTTCTGAGCAACTTTGCTCTATTTACTTCCATCTGGCGTTTTGTTTTCTTCAATAAAGAGTCCGAGACCGAGACCCCTGCCTGCGGCTAATTATAGCTATCGTTTTAAGATGTTTAATAACTTTTTAACTGCTAATCCTATCAATGTTTTAAAAAAAGTTGGAAAGCAGAGATTCTCTTTTCAATGGTTTTACATTGTTCTCAATCGGTCATTCAGAGGCTCTGTAGTGAACGTGCTTACGACATCTCTTTCTGCAGCATTGCTTCGTGAAGAAAACTCATAGTTGCTTCCTCTGAGCCAATTAGCAATGGTTGTGACCCGCCTTCCGTGTGCTGATTGGTTCAAAATTTAAATGTCCATGACGTCTTGCTCTCCACCAATCAACATCTCTTTTGGAATTTTGAATGTACACAGAGGGAAATACGAGACTAGCGTACACAGAGGGAAATACGAGTACTAGCGTATACAGAGGGAAATACGAGTACTAGCGTATTTGCTTTCATTACAATAAAACACGCAAAAACAACACATTTGCATAACAGACATACACTAATTTTACAAAAGACAACACAGATTTGCACGACAGAACAACACAAAAGCTAAACCATGATGACAAGACGACTGTACAGCACAGAGGATGCTTCGGATTCATTATGTTCTAGTGAGTCGCTAGGCAATGTTGCGGTAGATTTGTCAGATTCTGACGTAGATAACCGGTGCAGTGAGGATGAGCACATCCATGCACAAAAGGTCAAACAGGTGTCACAGGACACTGGTTTACCACTTCATTGACATAGCTTGACCAACAGCTATATTTTGCACAAAGAGATGTGTGTGATATCGGAGTCAGTGCCCATGTCTCACATCCAGTTCATGGAAGAGCTGTCTGCCGATCGGCACAGTGCTTACCAGAATCCCTGGCCTTGTGGATGAGGGAAGTTTCTCATTTGAGAGACTTAGGTCAGCAGTAACAAAGGGGCACTGCAACAAAGGGGCAGCGGTACTGTGTGCTCTGCAAGAATCCTTCTATTTGGAAGTGTGTGCTGTGTGATGTAGCCCTGTGTCGGCCCACAGAGACTGCTTCGGTTAATGGCATATTTGAACAGGTTCACCAGGTGGCAAATAAAACATCAGGACTGTCCTGACCAACTGAATCAATTTGTGATTGTAATATAATGTAAATACTTTTGAAGATCATTTTGCTAAATACAGGAGAGTAAGTCACCCTTAAATTTAGCTTAAGGGTTAAAGGGGAAACTAGTTTGTTACTGATACTCCACTCAGTAAACGTAATACAACTTTTTTTTCTGCCACATGGCATCGTTTTGTCATTGATAACATCCCACTTTGCAACACAGTAATACAACAGAGACCTTATTTTTTGACATTGATTGATTTCTATGTGGATTGATCCAACACCAAAGATTTGTTCGTACCTTAAAATAATGTTTCCAAAATTGTTTCAGTGGTTAACCACCATTTGAATGAGACATAAGAAGTTATTTTTAGTATGATTGTTTTGACCATGGTTCACAACTCTGGGCTAACCCACAAATTCATCAGTAACATTAAATGTATACAGTGGGGCTCAAAGGTTTGGGCACCCCAGGTAAAAATTTGTATTAATGTGCATAAAGAAGCCAAGAAAAGATGGAAAAATCTCCAAAAGGCATCAAATGACAGATTAGACATTTGTATAATATGTCACAAAAAGTTAGATTTTATTTCCATCATTTACACTTTCAAAATAACAGAATACAAAAAAATGGTGTCTGCAAAAGTTTGGGCCCCCTGCGGAGTTAATACCTTGTTCCCCCCCCCCCCCCCCCCCCCCCCCCCCGCAGTATCACAGCTTGGAAACGCTTCTTGTAGCCAGCCAGAGTCTTTCAATTCTTGTTTGAGGTATCTTTGCCCATTCTTCCTTCCAAAAGTCTTCCAGTTCTTTGAGATTTCTGGGCTGTCTGTGACGCACTGCTCTTTTAAGGTCTATCCATAGGTTTTCAATTATGTTGAGGTCAGGAGATTGTGAAGGCCATGGCAAAACCTTCAGTTTATGCCTCTTGGTGTAATCCACCGTGGATTTTGAGATTTGTTTAGGATCATTATCCATTTGTAAAAGCCATCCTCTCTTTAACTACAGCTTTTTCACAGATGGCATCAAGTTAGCGACCACAATTTGCTGAAATTTTATTGGATCCATTTTTCCTTCTACTCGTGAAACGTTCCCTGTGCCACTGGCAATACAACCCCAAAACATGATTGATTCACCCCCATGCTTAACAGTTGGACAGAGGTTCTTTTCATTAAATTCTGTGCCCTTTCTTCTCCAAACGTACCTTTGCTCATCCGGCCAAAAAGTATTTTAGTATTTAAAGTATTTAAAGCATTTTAACCTCATCGGTCCTTAGAACTTGTTTCCTCAATGCATCAGGCTTGTCTATATGTTCATTTCCAAACTTCAAACGCTAATTTTTGTGGTGAGGACTCTTCCATGAAGACCATATTTGTCCAAGTATCTCTTTATAGTGGAATGGTTTTTCACAACTCCAGTGTCTGCCAGGTCTTTCTGGATGGATCGTGCAGTCAAACGTGGGTTTGGACTTGCTTTTCTCACAATCCTACAACTGCGAGCTGTTCTGTCTGATAGTTTTCTTGGTCTTCCGGATCTTGCTTTAACTTCCACTGTTCCTGATGACCGCCATTTCTTAATTACATTCCAAACAGAGGATATCGGCATCTGAAAACGCTTTGCAATCTTCTTATAGCCTTCTCCTGTATTGTGAGCGTCAACAATTTTCAGTTTCAGTTTTCTAGACAACTGCTTAAAAGAAGCCATGGTGCTGATTGTTGGGGCAAGTTAACATGAGTCTGGGTATTTAAAACCTTAAAATTGACATCACCAGGTCTTTCCAATCAATGATTCGGCACTGTAAGGCTTCAGTTGGGATGAGAGCTGGATGAGAGCTGACAACAGCCCTGGACCGGGGACACATTCACAGTCAGCCCCCAGCCAGCTAGCAACCATCCACTATCATTACAGCCCCGGGGACACATCCACAGTCAGCCCCCAGCCAGCTAGTAACCATCCACTATCATTACAGCCCCTGTCCGGGGACATATCGACAGTCAGCCCCCAGCCAGCTAGCAGTCATCCCGGTCAGCACTTAACTCTAAGTGCTAAGGACGCTAACGGCAGTTTACCGAATTGTCAGGAAACAGACAAGACACCTCAGTTAGAACACCAGCCATTTGTAACGTTGCACCTCCGGCGTAACCTTTGCTTTTAGCCGCCTTTGCAGTAAGCTAAATTTACCAGACAAAACAGGAATAAGGCACCAAAAGGACTAATACTAATAGTAATTGAAAGATGTGGTAGCACTGGATCTAGATGGGAAGGATAACTCTGGGAGTTGAAGGGGTGTGTTGCGATTCTGCCTTCTCACTCAAGTTCATGGAGCAGACTACTCGGTTCACAGTTATTTACAGTAAATATTATTTTTATGATGTTTTAAGGCTTGTTAAGTACAAAAAAAGCTGAATAACTATTATGTACTTTAGATAAAGTCTCGCTTTGTCAGACCTTCCTCCACAGCACTGCAGAGGAGGGTCTGGTTAGTCCACACAACATTCTGGGATGGGGGAAAAAAATTGGCATTACTTTTGAACAATCACAGTCGTCATGGGCGGCGCTAAGAACCGGGAAAAGCCACAGTGCCGCTGCAAAATAGCCTCAGGAAGGAAGTTGTTTTGGTGGAACATGTTTTAGTAATGCAACAGAAACTCCGATTGGACAGGTAGTCGAGCAAGCTGTCTGGATTTACCCTGCGGAAACCAGAGTTGAACCAAACTGAAGGTAAAAGATATCCGGATAAAAAGAGTGAAATTTGGCAGAATTTCAGACGGCAATGGAACGTTGTGGACTTAGACTACTTTATGTAGTAGGCCATGGAAGTTAATCATCTAGTCCATCTTTCCTGAAATATTTAGAAATTGAGAAGTTGATCCCTAACAGAGAGGTCCTCTGTATTCTTACATTGGGCACTTTAAGTCACAGTTGTAAAGAACAATACTAAATTTATTCAGCAATGGATGCATTAAGGTCAACTACAGATTGACAATGAAATTAGCTTGGTCTGTCCATAGACATAAGGAGAAGGAATAGCCTTGGTGAGTTTGAAAAGTACAGCATTTGCTGCTTTGTATAAAAAAGGAGAAGATTCCACCCTTTACCCACTGATAGGTCAAGCTCACGTCACAGTCTTTTTCTAGCCCAGTTGGTCTTTGGACTTTAAGTTTATTTTCATTTGACCTTGTTCATTTGACAGTTTTTGAGTTCTTTGTTCTTGTGTTTCATGTCTCATGTGTCTCTAGTCCTTACTTGCTTGGCTCACCCTTGTCTTTGTGTTATCAGTCCTTGTATTGTTCCCACTGTCATGTCATTTAGTTTCCTGTTTTATATTGTCATTCATTCCCTGTGTTAATGTTTCACTTCTTTGCTCCTGGTTATGATTTATCCATGGTTTTCTGTGTTCTCTGTGTGTTTTTCATAGTTTCTTCCTTGTATAGGTTTCATGCTTCATTATTTCCTGTTTTATTTAGTAGTCTCTGTTTCTCCTGTGTCGTGTCTTGTTTATACTTCCTGTATTGTGTTATTCTGCCTATGTGATTGTCTGCCCTGCCCTAGTCTATTTCCTCAACGTTCCACTTCCGGGATTGCTCCAGTGCTGCAGGAAATTCCTTTT